>NW_006320831.1:0-268 GCF_000327345.1 Myotis davidii
CAACCGTTCAGTGCCTCATCCTAATATCAAGCTGCAGCCAGAAGGAACCACTTTGTCTACCTCTAAGCAGTGCGTCTACAATCTCTCTTCTGAAAGGTCCTCATTTTGCTAGGCAATGCTTCAATGGAGCTGCAACAGATGTGAGATTCAATAAGGGCGCCGAACTTGCTCGCAGAAGTCACTCAAATCATTGCATTCTTCACGGTTGACACTTCTTGGCCAGGTGCAAAAAAATTTCTTCAAGGAGAAGATTCCTTGTCCGCTTAAA
>NW_006320832.1:0-268 GCF_000327345.1 Myotis davidii
TGATAAAGCCATAAACAAGAACCACAGGAGTAGATTTGGGAACATAAAATGATGAAGTAAACAAGGTGAAAGGTAGAATAGTGAGTGGGAAAGACTGGAAAAAAATTTCTAAAGGCAATAACTGCAGATTAGTTCCAGCCAATCACTGCCATAATGGGGAGAAATACTGCCCATTATTCAATTTGCTCAGGTCACATAGTTAGAAAGCCTATATCTGAAAATTACTTCCAGATTGCCTTTCAATTCAGAGCTACTTTTTAATAAATAA
>NW_006320833.1:0-268 GCF_000327345.1 Myotis davidii
AGTTTAATCAAGTATAAAAACTAAAGGCCAGAAATGTACCAGATCACCCACTTCATTACTTCTGATGGAAGCCTCTGGTACTCAACTCCTCATTAGACTATGAACTCAAATGGATGTGAGGGATGAAAGGCTAGCGGAAAAAGAAAGCAATCAATCTTTGTTACGATGGTCTATGTATTCCTACCATGCTATTTTTCTTAAAACCTAGAGCTGTCAGAAATTATAAAAGAAAAAAATGTTGCCCTAGCCAGTTTGGCTTAGTGGATAG
>NW_006320834.1:0-268 GCF_000327345.1 Myotis davidii
TGTGTTTCTCTCTTCTTCACTTTCCTGTGATCTCTCCTCTGTGTCTTACTTCCATACGATTTCAGGGGAATGTGCCCCTCTTAATGGCACGAATCTCCCTGAACGGGCAGGAAACGAAGCAGTGATCAGATCAGGCATAGCAGGAATATGTGGCGGATCAGGTGACAGGGAGAAAGTCTAGCTGGCAGAAGAAGAAAGGGAAAAAGTAAAAGTGAGAAGAAAGGCCGTATTATCCATGAGGGCACACAACAGAGAGCTTTGAAATGAG
>NW_006320835.1:0-268 GCF_000327345.1 Myotis davidii
GTAATTTCTTTCTTGAAATTGGGCATGATTAACAATAAATGGGATGTTTGAGATTAATAGCCCAGAACACAAGCTATTGTGTGAACAGGTAGAGGGTCCAAAATCCACCTTCTGACCTTCACTTTGTGTGATGAAGTCTGGGCCATGCATACAGCTACAATCCATCAGGAATAGCAAAGGGATTCCTGAGGTGGGCTGACAGATATATCAACAACTGATGTGCCCCTTGTTATATTTCTGGCTGGCATTGTCCACTCAGGCAAAAAAA
>NW_006320836.1:0-268 GCF_000327345.1 Myotis davidii
TATATTAGTTTCAGGTGTACAACATAATGATTCTAAATCTGTATATCTTATGATGGGATGTCTCTAGCATATTACTGTGAAAAAAATCTCAAACATAAAAGTTAAAGGAATTGCACAGTGAACACCTATCTCCCTATCACCTAGATTCTGCAATTAACAATTTGCTGTTTTGCTTGATCACATATCTCTTAATATATTTGTTCCATTAACCACCCATCAGACAAGCTTATTGGTGTTTTTATTTGCATTTATGTATGTATGTATGTAT
>NW_006320837.1:0-268 GCF_000327345.1 Myotis davidii
TGGTGGTCAGTGCACTCCACAGCCAACCTTCCATGGATGGCCAACCGCCCACGGTCCCTCTCCCCATTCCTCGCCCCCAGCCATCAGGCCCCAATCAGCCCACCACCTGCCTGCTCTGGTGGTGGCGCAGCAGCAAGGGAAGGAGGAGGGGGAGAGGTGAGGAACCGTGCGGTGGTGGGGCCCTGACGGCAGTGGCGTCCGGCGTCCATTCCTTCCACACCCGGCCAGGCAACCGTCGCCTCTTCTCCTGACCCCATCTGGGGCCTTA
>NW_006320838.1:0-268 GCF_000327345.1 Myotis davidii
ATTTTCCCTAGACCCTAGAAAAATTTAGGTATTCGGTTACTTCAGATAAAGCCAGTGGTCTTAACCCTGGTCCTAGCACTTCTTGGCAGACATTTATAATATGGATAGGTGTCCAGATCCCTGGTAGGTTAAAAAAATGGGAAGGGATTAACAAAAAACTGTTTAAGAAAAGGACTTAAATTGTTATTAGTTATTGCAAAAGACCTGGAAAATGAGCCATATTTGCATCATTGTATCTCCCTGTGTACTTTAATCCTGATGCGTTAAA
>NW_006320839.1:0-268 GCF_000327345.1 Myotis davidii
TCATAGGTCAATGCTCAACCACTAAGCCACACCCACAGGCTTCCGTATTTTATTTTTAATTGAGATATATAGACAGAATAATGGGTTCAATACTGACTTCGGGTACCTACTTTATTTTCCATTGTAGTCAAATTTTGGAGTTAATTTGAAATGTGGTTACGTTCATTTGATTTGTTTTATTCAATTTGCTTTATTAACCACTTTTAATATTTATGTTTTACTTGCAAAAGACAACATAGTCAAAACTACACAAATAATTCTACTCATC
>NW_006320840.1:0-268 GCF_000327345.1 Myotis davidii
ATCCTGGGGTTGCAGGCACTGGATGTTTTTCATTAAGAGATGTGTTAGATAAACTGAAGAAAGCTAGAGCCCGGCAGCTCGCTAGACACACTGGAAAGCAACATTCTCTGCTTAGATTCCCCCTTGTCCCCAATTCAGTGTTCACTTATATAGAGATTCAGAAAGTTTTAGTTCATTATGTTTTTAAAAAGTGCTAAAGCTTATTTTGTTTTGTTTTCTTCTAGTCACAGCAACGATAAATTCTAAAGAAAATAAAGGATCAAAATTT
>NW_006320841.1:0-268 GCF_000327345.1 Myotis davidii
GAGCAGCTATTAGCACTGTGGCTGTTTCAGTGATTTGATTTGTCCACAAGGGCTTCTTCATGTGGCTCTAATAGCCTTTCTGTTATGAGGGAATTGACCTGCTTGCCTTGGCAGAATAGGAAGATGGGGGATCTGATGAAATCTCAGCACTGCTTAAGAGTTAAGTCCCTTAAAGCTACACATTTACACCAGACTAAAATCATTTGGGATGACCCAGAATCATAAAATCTGCTCTAAAACATATACAAAATTACGGGTGAGTGTCAGG
>NW_006320842.1:0-268 GCF_000327345.1 Myotis davidii
TCTTAGAATGTTCTATTTATATGCTTTGATATCATCGCTGCGCATTTCCAGTGGCCGATCCTCATGCGTGAAACCCTGGCCACGGCTTTGACCCATCAGCATGCCACGCGCCGTGGAGTGTCTCCATGGCAGGAGCTGCTGATGGGAGCGAACTCAGAAGCGGGACCAGAGGACCCTGGGCAGACGCTGCTCTGGGCTCTGACCGAAGGCCCGGGGGCAGAATGCTTGGTGGGAAACACAATTCTTATTTGTGTTTTGAGGGGAAATC
>NW_006320843.1:0-268 GCF_000327345.1 Myotis davidii
TCTTTGTGCAGTAGAAAAGGAAGACTTACATGATTTTATCTCTTGCTGTTGGTTTGGTGTCTTTTTTAGCATAGTCCTGAGATTTCCGCTTCAACTAAAAGTAGTTCTCTCATCCTTTAGTTCTCCCCCAAAAGCTTATATATAGGGTAAAATTTGAATTGCCTTTCCTTACAATTCCTCAAGTCAAGCATATAGGCCCTTTTAAATTTAAGGGTTTGTTAGTCATCATATTAGGCAAATAAGTGGTATCAGGAAAACATGTAGAAGT
>NW_006320844.1:0-268 GCF_000327345.1 Myotis davidii
CATAAGTATTGAAAGTATACTGAAAAGCAAGACTAAAGTGAATAAAATAATTTAGGAGGCAGCTCTGCCGCAGGTGGAGGGTACAAAAGGATGTGACTAAGAGGGCACAAAGGTGCTTCAAATGCCATGGTAACGTTCTCTTTATTAAGCTGGGTCATTCGCATGCGGTAGTTACAATGTTATTTTTATGATATTGGTCTAGAACTAATATGTAATAAAGTTTAAAAACCAAGATGGTGTTTTATATGCTATCATTTGGTCTATCTAT
>NW_006320845.1:0-268 GCF_000327345.1 Myotis davidii
GTACCTCAAACCCAGAGTTTCTGATTCATTAATTCTGAGATGTGGCCTGAGAATTTGCAATTCTGGCAGGTTTCAGGTGATGTTGCGGCTGTGAGTCCAGGATCACACCTTGAGAGCCGTTGACCGAAAAAGGATGGGGAACTGAAGCTAGGAGAAATGATCATTATTCACCGAGGGGCACTTATCTATGATCAGCAGGGCTGGGAGCTAACAAACCTGAACCTAGAACAGAGTAGAAGGCATTTGCAATGGGACATAAAAACCAGAA
>NW_006320846.1:0-268 GCF_000327345.1 Myotis davidii
GAAATCAATAAAAATATACTTTAAAATAATAAATAAAATTGGAAGTTATTTAATGCATAAATTGTGATTTATTGATATGTATATACATTGTGAATGAATCCCACATCTAGTTAATTATCATATCCATCACTTTATATACTTATTTGTTGGTTCATTGTGAGAACATTTAAGTTCTACCCTCTTAGAAAATGCCAATTTTACAATACAGCATCATAAATTAGAATCACCACATTACACATTAGACCAGCAGTTCTCAACCTGTGGGTCG
>NW_006320847.1:0-268 GCF_000327345.1 Myotis davidii
TCCCAGTTTGAATACGTGCTGATGGTCTAACCATTCTAAGCAGCCCATTACTAACAATATCCATAAGAACTGGGAAGCAATTCAGTCTCTTGGTATTGCATGCTAATGAAAATGTGTAATTCTAAAATAGAAAAAGCAAGGTTATAAATTCTCAAAGATCTTCATTTTTTCCCTAAAGAATTAAAAATTCAATACTTTAATTAAAAATCATGTTTTAAAAACAGTGTTAAATAATCTGAACAAAAACAAACATTGCGTTAAGTAAACC
>NW_006320848.1:0-268 GCF_000327345.1 Myotis davidii
TATTTTGCTGATCAACTGCTGGTGTTGCCACGGCTAGAATTGACAACGTAGGGGTGAGACCCAGGTGATTATCTCTTTGCTTCCACCACTTGTATATTTTGGAACCCTTCATTTTCTCTATGATCTTGACTACGCCCATGATTAATGTTTATTTTGCACTCCGCCTCATCTATAATGATCAGCTTTATTCCACGTTTAATACAAAATTAGAACGTATGAACTTGGTGGTTTCCTTTTCAACTCTTTGTACAGATCAGATTAAATCATT
>NW_006320849.1:0-268 GCF_000327345.1 Myotis davidii
TAGTCCTATTTGTTTATTTTCTCCTTAGTTTCTGGATTTTCTTCTTTCTTATGGTTGAATAATATCCCATTGTATATATGTATATGCATTATACCATCTTTATTTATTCATCCATTGATGGACACATAGATTGTTTCCATGTCTTGTCTGTTGTGACTAATGCTGCATTAAATATGGCATGCAGATATTTTTTTCAAAGGGGTGAATTCATTTATTTTGAATATATATCGAGAAGTATGTTTGACTAATCATATGGTAACTTTTTTTT
>NW_006320850.1:0-268 GCF_000327345.1 Myotis davidii
GCAGCCAATCAATGACTCTCTCATCAGAGGTGTTTTTCTCTCCCCCTCTTTGAAATCAACAATATTAAAAAAAAAAATCAAAATGTGCTATGACACTCATATTGACATGCTTATTAGCTTATGCAACTAAAAAGCACAGATTACTCCGGCATGTGCCCTACTGACCGTGTTCACTGAACACAGGCATTTAAAAAAAAGTGTTTTTTAATTATTATTTTAAAATCTTTTTTTTCTTTGTTTTTATTGATTTCATAGAGGAAAGGAGAGG
>NW_006320851.1:0-268 GCF_000327345.1 Myotis davidii
ATTCTGCGGCTCAGTTCAGAATAACCGGACTTGCCAGGAGACAAGATATGGACAAAAGTCAAGAGAAATGACCATGGAAACAGGTCTGTACGGGATCTGATGCTCTCAGCCAGGGGTCAGCCAAACATGGCCCACAGGCCAAATGCAGCCCTCCACCTGTTTTTGTAAATCAAGGCTCATTGAGCCACAGCCACACTCATCCTTATGTGTGTCTGTGGCTGCTTTTGTACTGTTAAGAGCATAGTAACAATGTAGGTTAAATAAATAT
>NW_006320852.1:0-268 GCF_000327345.1 Myotis davidii
TTAATGTAAAGTCTTTAAAGAGAACACCTGGTTCATGTTTACCAAGTGAAAATGGATCAATGCTGTAAATGCTGCAAATGTCTTTCAATCTCTACATTTAATAATTAGCAACTATTTTATCTTAATTCTATTTAGCATTTATTATAAAAAATATCAGTAGTCTCATTCTCTGTAATTTACAATACTAAATTTAATTATTTTAATTTTCTTACTCCCTAACTTACAGCTTCTATTAAAATTATTCCATTCCTTATTTAGCACATAATGC
>NW_006320853.1:0-268 GCF_000327345.1 Myotis davidii
AGAAGGTATATTTGTATACATCATAAAATAGCTTTTTTTTTCTTTTTTTTACAATATAGTAGAACAATGCAGATATAATGACCAGGTTAGATAGTCCGGGAGAATGATACTGTGCTAAAATATGCATACAGGAGACATTAACAGGACCTACATAAGCATTTTTAAATTACCTGGGTTTAAAAAAAAACACACACAGTAAAGAAAGAAATCTAAAGTTAAGTTGCCAACCTAATAGCATATTGCAAAATTCTTGTTTACAATCATACAT
>NW_006320854.1:0-268 GCF_000327345.1 Myotis davidii
CCACTCCTGCCAGGCATGAGTGAAGTTTTCAATGGCTATTTACATGATAGCAATGACAATAATACTTACTCAATTTTAAATCAATTATTGAAGCACATACGAATTCCTAAATTCTCTGAAATAATTCCTAGTAGTCCCTTGCGCTCTGCATCCCAAAGATTGAAAACAACTGATATCAAGTGATTTTATTATATGAGAGTATATTCTCATATAATCTCAGAACTGGAAAAGTACCTAAATGTATCTAAATAACTACTCTCATTCACAT
>NW_006320855.1:0-268 GCF_000327345.1 Myotis davidii
CCGACGCCATCAGGCCTCTGAAGCAAGGGGAGGGGAAGAGAAAAAAGCTGAAACAAAGGTTCATCTGGTCAGTGTTACATTAACCATTACACGCTGGATAGTATAAGAATGTGGCTTTTTTGGCTCAAAAAGTCTGAGTCTTGGTGTGGAAACGAGTACGTGGCTGTCCCACCACAGCTTTCTCGCAGTGGGACTGTCAGGGAGTCTTGACTGGGGAGTATGATTTGTTTACCTATCAGGCGTAAACTTCCAGGCACTCAGTTCATTT
>NW_006320856.1:0-268 GCF_000327345.1 Myotis davidii
TCTTCTCAATTGCATGGATAAAAAATTTGACACAGTCAACAGATGCCTTGTCATGCCAGCCAAATATCTGGTTCCCTTCTATCTGCTCACTTTTACTCTGGGCAAATGTAATTTCCAGGTGGCACCTTTCAGGAAAACAACTGAGGGGCATTCCAAGGTTTATGTAGCCTTCAATTCCTTCTATGCCCTTAACCAGCATTTCTTTGCCTTGCTGTCGTTCTCTCTCTTCTTTGACAGCCTGAAGAGTGTCAAGTGCCAAGGATAAGCT
>NW_006320857.1:0-268 GCF_000327345.1 Myotis davidii
CTTCTCTCATCTGCAAATTGAGATATTTGGGTTGAGTAGTCAAGCTCCCTGAGCTTTCCCTTCCATGATTTTCTTTCGCAATAGCCCCACTTGTTTCACTCCCAGCATTTATCACAATGTATTCCATGTCTTTATTTGCTCTCTCATTGACTTCTGCTCCACTAGCCAGTAAGTTTGTGAGGACAGAGACTGTGTCCTTGTTCATCACGGTGTCTGCAGCACCTCATACAGTGCCTGACACAGTGAAGACATTCAATAAATATTCATT
>NW_006320858.1:0-268 GCF_000327345.1 Myotis davidii
AGCAATCTTCTCCTTTAGATCATCCTCTCTCCAGTCATCCTCTCAGTCAGGATCTCACCTCCTTCTTGGACTACCACACCCTTTCTGGCCAATATCCCTGCTATAACACACTGATTAACTTCTGAGTGCATTCTACTGTCTGGGCTTTCACTGCCATTGTCTCTAATTCTGTTACTCTCTTTACCTGGGGACCAAGCTGCCAGTACCTCCTAAGAGATCCATTAAATTAAGGGGAGAGTCTAGACCAGTGGTTCTCAACCTATGGGTC
>NW_006320859.1:0-268 GCF_000327345.1 Myotis davidii
TTCATGCAGGAAAGGTCTCACAATATGAGTCCAGGTGATTTTGAGAGTACGTTTTTAAAGCTGAGGACAGTGAGACAAAGGAAGGTCGTAGGGTTGAAGAAGCAAGAGGAGGGAGCCCAGGCGGTACTCTGTTCTTACTCTCTAGGAATGTTATAAGAAAGAAGTGAGCCACGCTGGGCTGAGTGAATTCACTGAGAAGTAAAAGTCACAGTGAGGGAAGTGAGTCCAGCAGGGCTGCTTTTAGCTCACTGAAAAGTCTAGGATAGAA
>NW_006320860.1:0-268 GCF_000327345.1 Myotis davidii
GGCCTGGCTCCCTGGGAGGTACATACTGTCCGACCGAAACACTCCTGCACATCCACGCCCATGACATGCAGCTTCCTGCTGGCTGGGACCCTGGCTGTGGGGCAGGGAGAGCGTGTGCCCCATCCCTCCCTCTCCCCTGGTCCTCCCCCACATGCAGCGAACCATCACAGCCCATGGATATGCCCCTGAAAGCAGTAAAGTGTCATCATGGACACCAGACCACCCTCCCCGCCCTCCCCTGCCCCCAGGGGGGCCCGCACCTCAGCCA
>NW_006320861.1:0-268 GCF_000327345.1 Myotis davidii
AAAAAAATGTATATCACTCCCCCCTTATTTACAGATGAGTAAACTGAGTTAAATAAATGTTAGGCACCAATTTTAATATCAGATAAACCCAGGTTCTGATCTTAACTCCACACTTCGTAACTGTGTGGCTTTGGAAAACGTTGGGGTTATTAAATGAAATCATGTGACCGGCGTATGAAAATGCCCATTAAACGTTCCAGTGCGTGGCTATTTTTACTCTAAACTCCCACTTGAGCATGCAGATCTCTTGGATGGCTCTGCAGCTCAC
>NW_006320862.1:0-268 GCF_000327345.1 Myotis davidii
TTCCTGTGGCCTCATTCCCCGAGGGCTGGTTCCCCCGTGCTGGTCCCCATAAATACATTTTCCACTGAGCTGCACAGAACTATTATGCCCGAGGGATGCAAAGGAAGGAAGAGGATAATAGATGATAATAATAAAGTCGTGTTTGATGCCGAAAAAAACAACGTGTGTATTTTAGATTAATGCCTAAAACCACTCCCTCTATGATCTTGGCCACTGCATCTAAAACAGATTCTGCTGGGATCCTTGAAGTCTGTTATGCAAAGCTCAC
>NW_006320863.1:0-268 GCF_000327345.1 Myotis davidii
TCTGGGTCACTGCGATTGCAGCACAGCTCCTACGCCCGCCATGTCCTGCCTTCTCCTCTGGCATGCCCGACAGGGGAGCAGCCCCAAATCACATCTCTTCTAACCCAGATGGCCTGTGAGAGTGTGACTTCCACGTTTGATATCAAGGGGGTGTGGGAATCGCGGCCTTCCTCTCTCTCTCACTCACACCCAGCGGGTTTTTCCTCCCAGAAACCTCTGAACTAACTCGCTGTACGTCAAGCACCTCTGCAGTACTTGGAGGCAATAA
>NW_006320864.1:0-268 GCF_000327345.1 Myotis davidii
TCTCTCTCTCAGCATAAGTTTAAAACATTTATTAATACTGAGTTTGCCAAACTTCAAATCCTTGAGGTTTGTGCTTTATATCTGCATTGCTCTCTCAAAATGTCCATTTCCCTAAGTAGGGGAAAAACTCTGTTTGGCAGGTTTCCCATCTCCATGTCTATAGACATCCACTCACAGGTTGACTAGTGAGCATCAGGACTTACCAATCCCATAAGGTGGGACACAGGTTTGTTTTTAGTTTTTTTCTCCTTTATTGTTGAAAGTATTA
>NW_006320865.1:0-268 GCF_000327345.1 Myotis davidii
CCTGTTCCCACCCCCACGGGCTGAGCCCAGACACTGCGATGGATTCTCTGTGCTGATCCCGCAGCGTTCCACTCTCAGGTCTGCGTCTGTGTGATGAGCTCAAACATTCACAAATGACAAATGAATGCGGTTTCTCTTCCAGTAAAGATGCTGCACAAATAAGTGCACAGTGAGCCTCGTGTCCAACGTCACAGGTGGGGGAGCTGCTCAGGTGTGATGAGCTCCTGGGGGCTGTTCAGCTCAATGAAGGAGAGGAACTTTCCAGAAA
>NW_006320866.1:0-268 GCF_000327345.1 Myotis davidii
TGGGGGAAGGAACTATGAAGGACAAGACATTTTTTTTTTTTTGGTTCCCATTGTACAGACATAATTTATCACACAGCAATAGTGACTCAGAGGAAAAAGCTTATTTCCATCATGTTATCCATGTTAGGGCAGGAATGGAGGACCATATCACCTGTAGGAAAGACATACGCATGGGGTTGAGCTAAAAGGAACTGGGAAATGAAAAGGGTGGTGACATAGTCACAACAGAGAGTTATATCAAATTTGTTTATGAGCTGATGTGATTTCC
>NW_006320867.1:0-268 GCF_000327345.1 Myotis davidii
GAAAACAAGGGAGGGCCTGCAGCAACAAGGTGTGTGAACACATAGGAACAGGGCAAGTTCAGGGCCATTGCTGGGCAAGGACAATGAGGGAATCAACCAGATGATGACATGGGCAGGTAAAGAAGCAGGCTTGTATACCCTGGACTACCAGGCTTAAGGTGGGGGCAGCCCATTATTGGGTCCCCCTCTCCGTGCGGGGAGTCTGAACCTGCTTTTAATAAATTTTCCACACTTTTGCTTGAATCTTCTGGTCCGTGGAGCTCATTCT
>NW_006320868.1:0-268 GCF_000327345.1 Myotis davidii
GTAGATTATTTGAGATGGATGTTAGGCACTTCACTCTGAAATTATTTGGTTCCATTTCCCCAAATCTGACTCACAAAATCTTCAGGAAGGGAACCCTTATGAAACACCTTTTGCACGTGAGATCTTTTGGCTGTTTTCTGCCACAGTGTCTCACTGAATCATCATAATCTGCATGGTTAGATTTAGTTATTATTTCTTTACAGAAGAGGAAATAGGGTGATAAATTTAGGAGAATTTTGATGGTTTTCAGATCAGATAGATCCAAGTT
>NW_006320869.1:0-268 GCF_000327345.1 Myotis davidii
TATTCGATGATGGTGGCAACCACTGCTCTCATTTATTAAGGCCCTCCTGTGGCCCAGACACCCTGGAAGGCCTTTTACACGCACGCTCTCTGGGGAAGCGCTCTGCAGGGATGGTGAGAGGGAACACAGGGGCAGGAACAGGTTCCACTTGCTGACGCCTCCAGCCTGTTCCTCCCAGCCAGGCTCTGTTCTCTCTCAGCTGTCAAACCAACGCCCCAGAGGCAAGTCAAACTGGTGCATCTCAATCCTGACAAGAACAGTCTGTTCT
>NW_006320870.1:0-268 GCF_000327345.1 Myotis davidii
ATCACATACATAAGAAGTTTCTTGGATGAGTTGAGATTCCTAGAGGTTGAAACTCTCATGATGAGCATCATCCCAGGGGGAGCTGTGACCAAGCCTTTTAGCACCAACCACAATGAACTGGACCTGAACTTATGTATGAGAATGGCTCCAGAACTCTGCCACAAGATGCTGGTGGTTGGTGGCACTGACCGGGTTTATAAAATTGGACACCAGTTCCAGAATGAAGGAACTGATTTGACTCACAATCCTGAGTTCACCACCTGTGAGT
>NW_006320871.1:0-268 GCF_000327345.1 Myotis davidii
TAAAGGGTCCTGGGTTCCGTTCTGGTCACAGGCATGCAGCTCGGTTGCAGGTTCCAGCCCAGGCCCTGGGGGTGGCGGGCGGCCCGTGTCGGAGGCAGCCAGACCCGGATGCAGGTTCTACAGCTCAGGGATCCCCCCAAAACCCAGGGCCTCCAGGGGGGCGCGGGGCTGTCTCTCTCTACAGCCCTAGAACCCCTTCGGCTCCCTCCGCCCCCTCACAGCCTCCCGGGGAGGGTGGGGTTCCGCCATGGACGCTTTGGGGTTCCGC
>NW_006320872.1:0-268 GCF_000327345.1 Myotis davidii
GTGCCCTTGACTGGAATCAAACCCGAGACCCTCTTGGTGCGTGGGCCAATGCCCTAACCACTGGGCCAAGCCGGCACGGGCTGCCCACTCGTGATGACTGTGCAAGGCCGTCCAATGGGGAAGGACAGGCTCTGCAATAAACGTGCTGGGCAACCGGCGACCCAACAGCAACAATGACCATGGACACTTATCTCAAAGCATATCCCACAATTCCCTGGGGCGCTCTCCCTCCGGGAGCACCCCCGCCCTTCCCTTCCCTTCCCCCTAC
>NW_006320873.1:0-268 GCF_000327345.1 Myotis davidii
TAATTAGAAATATTAAAGTAACATTGGAATAGTTTTGCTAGCCTAAAACAGCATGAATAAATTATATAAAAGCCACGAGTAAACAGAACATTCATATTAACTTTTCATAATGGTTCCTATCTCAGCTTCACAGACTTCAAAGTCTCCAAAGTTCAGTGAGATGGGACGTAACAATAAGACTCACCTGGGCCCAGCCACACGTCAGATATATAAATAACTCATTTTTGTGCAATGGACATGCTGTAGGGGTAAGGAATCAGTTTCCTTG
>NW_006320874.1:0-268 GCF_000327345.1 Myotis davidii
CGCTGGACACAGTTTTAAAGGAGAAAACCCCGCCCCTGGAGGCCTTGTGTGCTTACGCTATGAATGAAGACCTCGCAGGAGCAGTCTAGGCCGGAATCACATGAGCTCTAATCAGAGACCGAGGGTCCTAGGACACCTGGCCACTCGCCCAGCTGCATGGCGCATTGCCGACCATGGGGCTCATGCAGCTCCTGACACCAGCCGTGGGGTCCAAGTCCAGAGACCAGGCAGGGGCAGGGAGTGCTGCTGACTGACATGCCTTGTCACA
>NW_006320875.1:0-268 GCF_000327345.1 Myotis davidii
CATTTGTACCTATTTACTTGTTATTTTTAAGCTCTTAAATTAGTTGAACTAACTGATTTTCTTTTCCTCTTAGATATATAGGATTTTATAAATCCAGGACATCACGTCAGTAATGGTCCCTATAAACTGCCTTCACTTCCTTCTGCATCTCCCACCTTATACGAATCTCTTTGGGGGTTGGGGGAGGGTGCACCAATTCCTGTTTGGGGACCGATCCTAAAAGTAAATTTGCAAATTTGGTAGCAGTGCTATTTATAATAGCTAAGAT
>NW_006320876.1:0-268 GCF_000327345.1 Myotis davidii
GAGCAGAGCAAGGACGCTGGGCAGGTCCAGAAGGTCACGGGTGGGAAGCCCAGGTGCCTAGCAATGGACAATCCGCCGTAGGGGAGGATCCTGCCCCCAGGTGACGTTTCCTCCCCTGGCATATCGGGTCACAAGGTTTGGACCCCCTGGCCTTTCCTCCAGAGATGAACATCTAGGCCTCAGCTCCACTTCAGCTCCAGGCCCCGAGAAGCAACAAAACCCGTCACTGCTGGCGTCAGGACCAGCTGCTTTGGATAATGGCCCCCTG
>NW_006320877.1:0-268 GCF_000327345.1 Myotis davidii
CTATAATTTTCTTTCTTTGTAGTGCCTTTATTTAGTTTTGAAATTATGATAATGCTGGCCTTATAAAATGAGGTTGGGAGTCTTCCCTCCTCTTGATTTTTTTTTTTTTAATAGTGTGATAGGTTTTAGTCCTTTGAATGTTTGGTAAAATTCCCCTGCAAAACCAGGAGCCAGATATCAGCACGGAGGGGCTGCCAGGAGTTGGGAGGATGGGAATAATGGATCTCTTGTGAGTGGGACATGCTGGTCAGGCTCGGGGGGGGGGGGG
>NW_006320878.1:0-268 GCF_000327345.1 Myotis davidii
CTCCCAGTTATATCTCATAGCAGTTTGTTGGCACTTCTTTTAGAATATCTATCCTTGTGCTATTGTTTTAGGTTTGTTTTTCCTTTACCTCTCTCCTATTCATCTGTCATCCCATGACAGCAAGGATAGTGCCTAACTCATTTCCTCATCTCTAGGTGCCTATTCACAAAATGATGCTCATTATATTGAGGGTGAATTGCAATATTTAAAAATTACTTTATATAATAATGAGATTTGGTTTTCTGCAATTCCATTGTATTAATGTTCC
>NW_006320879.1:0-268 GCF_000327345.1 Myotis davidii
GCCACCCACCCCCAGTTCCCCATCCTAGCCTGGTGCCCAGCCCTGATTGGATAATAAGGGCCTACCAACCACTGGTCATCATCTGCGAGACAATTGGTCAGGGCCGGGTACCCCGCCTGGCTCCCTCAGTGCTTGGGAGATGGTGGAGGCCCTGCCCCACACCACCGCTTCTGGTCACAGTCTGCAGGACAATCAGTGGGGTGATTGGGCCCCCACTCGCACCTGCCTGGTCCTAGTGCCTCCTGCTCACCTGCTCCACCATCCTGCT
>NW_006320880.1:0-268 GCF_000327345.1 Myotis davidii
AATCAAAATCCCAACACAGTGTTTCCTGGGAAGCTGATTTAAAATTTTTTTATGGAAGAGACAAGATACTTCTGAAAAAGAAGAATAAAGTAACATGACTTGACATATCAAAAATTAATCATAGGTGATGTGGTATCAGCCCAGGAAACAGGCAAACAGGTTCATGTAATAGAATAGCAAACACTAAAACAGACACATACAACTAAGGGAATTTGTTATAAGCTAGAACCAACAGTATGGATCAAGTAGGACAGGTTACTACTTAATA
>NW_006320881.1:0-268 GCF_000327345.1 Myotis davidii
CAATGAAGATGCTGAAGAAGGAGAAAGGGGAGGAGGGGCAGGAGGTGGAGCGGGGAGGGGAAAGACGGGGCAAGGAGGGAGCTCTAGAGCAAGAGTGCCTGGGCTCCACCCCAAGACCTGCCACCTCCTCGCCTGGCGCTATTGCCTGAGCCTCCCCTTTCCCACCCAGTAACTGCTGAGGAGGAGTAAAGGGTATGAAGATGTCTCCTCGCCATCACTGTGGCAGAGACCCTGGCCACCTGTTAACCCTTTTGCTGCTGGGTCCCGG
>NW_006320882.1:0-268 GCF_000327345.1 Myotis davidii
AAAAAAAAACATGGAAATGAACACATAGATACACAGAACAGACTGGTGTTTACCAGAAGCAAGGAGTGGAAGGTAGGCGAAATGGGTGAAGGTGGTCAAAAGGTACAAATTCAGCTATAATATAAGGCCCAGGGATGTAATGTACAGAATAAACTTTAATAGTTAATGATAGTATTGGATCAGTAAAAGTAGCCAAGAGAGTATACCTTAATAGATTAATTACAGGATGGAAAATCTGAATAAAAACATTTACACAGCATGGATGGAC
>NW_006320883.1:0-268 GCF_000327345.1 Myotis davidii
AATCAATAAAAATATATTTTTAAAAAACAGAGATCTTAAAAGCAGCAGAAGGAGGGAAAAAAGAATACTAGAATGATATGACAATTAGATTGACATCAAATATGTCAACAGCAAGTTGATAACCAGAATTCAGAGGGTTAATATCTTCAATGTGTTGAAAGAAAAAAACCAACCTAAAACAACCATACAAGAGGATGAAATCCTATATAATAAAGGATAATATGCAAATAGACTGAACAGAACAACCAATCAAAGCATAATATGCTAA
>NW_006320884.1:0-268 GCF_000327345.1 Myotis davidii
ATCTATGAGGGGTCCTGCCAGACCAGCTCAGCCAGTTTTGATGAACCCAGTCCAACCAGATTTGACCAACCCTGTTGAGCCTGGTTCTAATTCAGCTCAACTCACTGCAGTGAATTCATCCCAGCCAACTCCTGCATCTTTGACAGGTCCTGCTAAACCTATGTCAACCAATTCAGTCCGACCAGGTTGGACCAACCCTACCCAGCCTAGTGTCCCTCAGTGTGATGCTTCTAGACCTGTGCCCTACAAAACATCAACTTGCACTTCT
>NW_006320885.1:0-268 GCF_000327345.1 Myotis davidii
AATAAATGCAGAAGGAGAAAGTACAATGAAACAGAAACAGGATAAGTTAGTTCAGACATTGAGGTTAATGATTTACTTTCTTAGCTAAATCATAAAGACCATTTGACTGGTGTGATAGGTTTGGAGTTAATTATGAGTGGTTAGATTCTGGTAATTTTGGAGAGTAGCACACAAAATATTAGATGCGGAGTATGAGCGGAAAAGAGACTAAGGACAATTCTCCCAAGGTTTGTTTTTGTGGTTTTCTCAGCAACTTTTACACCTCGGG
>NW_006320886.1:0-268 GCF_000327345.1 Myotis davidii
CATTAGCATTTGTTCAGACCATTTCTGAATCTCAAACTCTTATTGTATCCACAATCTCAGATTTGTAAAATATAATTTTATGGAAATAATTCCCACCATTGTGCAAAAAACAAAAATAAATGACAGCCATTCTCAATATCTTATATCTTAATATATGATGTTATTTTGATCTGACAAACTGCCTTCCAAGCACAGAAAGATGATACACCTGTGATTCTTGAAGTTGGAAATTTTGTGATTATGTCTGTAGCTTCCGATGCAAACTATT
>NW_006320887.1:0-268 GCF_000327345.1 Myotis davidii
AGGGCAGTCCAGGGAGGAAGGACAGTGTGCACCGAGGCTTGGTCGGTGTATGAAGTGTGAGAAAGGAAGATGAGGATGCAGAGGGTGGCAGGACCCTGGGGTGAGGATGAAATTTCCTGACTTTTCCCCTGCAGCCAATGGAGGACTAGGGCAGGGCTTAGAACAGGGGAGAGGCCTGCTCAAAGCCAGGGGATGGTAAGCTCCTCCTGCAGCCAGGCTGGGGACAGACCCGGGGAGTGAGACTGGAGGCAGGGAGACCAGCGAGAGG
>NW_006320888.1:0-268 GCF_000327345.1 Myotis davidii
AGCATGGAAGAACACATACTAGGGAAAAACCTTCTGAATGTAAGCAATGTGGGAAAACCTTCAGTTGCATCACACATCTTGGAAGACAAAAGAAGTCATGATAGAGAGAATCCTCGTGGATAAGGAATGAAGTAAACCTCTTTGCCATGCCTTTTCTCTTAGATACACTTGCTTCTCCAGATTGCATTTGCATGAGGTCTAGTTGGACTAGTAATCATCTTCTCCTGTTGATACCACTACTGACTGTGATTCAGATCCCACTGTGACA
>NW_006320889.1:0-268 GCF_000327345.1 Myotis davidii
AAAAGGATGACCAAACTCTGGGAACTTGCAAGGAGGAAAATGGAAAAATGTGCTCCAAACCTTCTCAATGCTATAGTGCTCCAGGGTCTTCATTCTCACCTGGGATACTCTACAGGGCTGCAGCCACTGAGATGGTCCAGTGGATTGGATGGGAAAACTTCTGCACTGGGCTGGAGACGGAAGAGACCATTAGAATGTAACCACATCCCAAAGGGCAGGGGAGAGAGCCCTGGCCGGCTGGCTCAGTTGGTTGGAGTGTCATCCCATA
>NW_006320890.1:0-268 GCF_000327345.1 Myotis davidii
AGAGTTTAGAGAAGGTCCTGGGAGAACATTGAAATGAAGTAGATTTTCTCCTGATACTTCAAATGCATGCAGTGATAACAGACCAAAGTAGATGAAAAATCATTTGGGACTCAAATGTGATAAAAAGGTCCTTGGGCAGGGTGGTGTCCTGGAAGAACCTGAGAGCTCCCAGTAATAATCAGTCTGCTAGGGAATCTCTGGCCTGGCCCACATGATACCTTGTACTTGCCACGTATGAAGGGGTTTAGGAATTCTTTTTTTTTTTTTT
>NW_006320891.1:0-268 GCF_000327345.1 Myotis davidii
AAAAAATGTAATTTAAAAAGTCCATTGGACCCACTTGTAAACAATCCTCCAAGGCTCATCCAGCTCCAAAATTCTATGGTTGTAGAAATCCTGAATGTTAGGTCGTCCCCATTGCATTCTACAGTAGTGGACCTCCGTGCCTGAATGTAACTTTGAAATCTTATGCTTTCAGGTCTTATGCTTCTCTTTACAGCTTCTGTCTGCCATGGAGTTTAATTAGTTTTGAATCAGGCCTCTAACAAATGTGCTTCACAGAGGTGGTTTTTTT
>NW_006320892.1:0-268 GCF_000327345.1 Myotis davidii
AGCACTTTTCGTCTATCTCGGCTGATTTATTCATCTGTAGAGGGAAGAAATTATGGCATTTGCTCGACAAGGAACTTCTTTGTTCCTATTCATTTCAGCTCACGCCTGTGAACTGTCTGTGCTGTCCTATGGAGGGAAGAAAACATTCTGTCTCTTTCCGATTACACTACCAGGTTTCGATGTTGCAGCTTCAACTCTACTTTTTTCCCTTTTTCTTGAAGCCTTGTATTACATACAAATTATAGGGAAACAACTGCTGTTAGGAGGC
>NW_006320893.1:0-268 GCF_000327345.1 Myotis davidii
TGTGTGTGTGTGTGTGTGTGTGTGTTCATTTGCGTTTTCCTCCAGGTAAGTGGTTAATTTCATAGCTTGATAAAGTGCTAAAGACAAGCCATGCAGACATCTTTCTGGTGAATGCAGGGAACTTCCTGTGGCTAAGCAGTGACCTAACGTTGACTCTGGAGGTTAGCTACGCCGCAAGTTGAATCCTGCTTCCTTTGCTTGCTGATTTTCGGGGAGTTATTTAGTCTCACTGAGCCTCAGTTTCCTCATCTGGAAACAAAAGGAGGCT
>NW_006320894.1:0-268 GCF_000327345.1 Myotis davidii
CAGGAGACCATGGTCCTGCTCTTGGCTTAGCTACTGATCCACTGTGTTTTAGTGCTGTGTTCTGTGTCCCCTCCCCCAGCTGCATAGGAGTGGAGGGAACCAGACATGCTGTGCAAAGCCTGCCAGGGAGCTGGCTTGTCAAGGGGCCTCAACTTTGAATTCCAGTCTCAAGTTTTATCTCAAAGTGAGTTTTATCAACTGGAGGAATTCTTTTAAAAGCTAGCTTCTTGTATCAAACATGAGTGTTGTCTGTATTGCATTTTTTTTT
>NW_006320895.1:0-268 GCF_000327345.1 Myotis davidii
AAAATAAAGAAAATTAATGTATAACTAAGATTTCTGTGAAAATAAAGCTTCAAAGACATAAAGGTAAACATCATAGAAAAGAAAGGGAAAAAAGGAGAAACTATGTACTGGAAGATACTATTAGATAG
The DNA here is from genome assembly GCF_000327345.1 of Myotis davidii. Classification (NCBI taxonomy): domain Eukaryota; kingdom Metazoa; phylum Chordata; class Mammalia; order Chiroptera; family Vespertilionidae; genus Myotis; species Myotis davidii. The sequence goes on from NW_006320895.1 coordinate 129, forward strand.
ACTGTTATTATTAAGGGTTCCATTATTCATTTATTTTACATAGACAGTGCAATAGGACATTCATTTCTTTGAGAAAAAAATAACCCTGTGGATCATAAAAATGAAGGCTTTTTTCACCTGTTGGTTCCGTAAAGTGTAGA
>NW_006320896.1:0-268 GCF_000327345.1 Myotis davidii
CAGGGAACCACCAGTCCATTTCCTGCAGATCACCAGGGAAGGAACAGAACAATAAAAGGGGAGGCAAGCGCATGGACAGTAGGAGCCAAAATGCTGACCACAGAGCCTGTCTCTCTAGCCTAGGCAAAGGCTCAGAATGGATAAGAGACACAACCCCAGAAGATCTACGAAATAGATTAGTTAAGGAGTGAACCCATCAGAAGCCCACGGAAGCTTAGGAATTTGATTTGTTAGTTTGAAATGTGCACCTGGTCCCTCCCAAGCTCAA
>NW_006320897.1:0-268 GCF_000327345.1 Myotis davidii
TTTGAGCAGGGAAGAGAACTGACCTAAAAAAAATGAAATGGGAGGAAAGAGTAGATTTCCCTCAGGTTTTTCTTTCCACAACAAATGTCAAAAGGTGACTTAAAAATAACGCATGGATTTTAAGGGAAATGGCTGGAAAACTTGTATTTTCAGCTGAGCTGTGGATGAAAAATCCAAGAGAAGAAATACTGAAAACCGGCCAATAATTTATCGGTCGACTCTTCGTGTTTGAATAATTCACGTCATATCAGTTCCATGGATTATTATG
>NW_006320898.1:0-268 GCF_000327345.1 Myotis davidii
TTTTTTTTCTTACTAAGTCTTTGAAATCCAAATTCTCAGCGCACAGCCCCAATTTGAACTGGCCACATCTTGAGCAAAAGCTACACATGGCTGGTGACTACCACACTGCACAGTGCAGGTCTAGACATAGCCATCCTACTCCTGAAAGGGAGTTTCTCCACAGTTCTTACTGTAACTCCAGAAGGTTCAGATCCATTCATCCTCCTACAGGAGGAACGTAGGAGGAGGAGACTGTTTCCAGCTTGGCTTAGTGGAGGATGTAGTATGT
>NW_006320899.1:0-268 GCF_000327345.1 Myotis davidii
ACCATATATTTGATCCCCTTTACCCTCTTCATCCTTCCCTCACCCCTTCTGGTAACTACCATACTGTTTTCTGCGTCTATGAGTTTGTTTGTTTTATTTATTTGTTTGTTTGTTGATGTTTTATATCCCACATGTCAATGACTTTATATGGTTCTTGTTCTTTACTGTCTGACTTATTTCACTTAGCTTGGTACTCTAAAGATCCATCCATGTTGTTGCAAATAATATTTCGTCATCTTTTATGGCTGAGTAGTATTCCATTGTATTT
>NW_006320900.1:0-268 GCF_000327345.1 Myotis davidii
AATATTATTTTAAAATATATAAAATAAGCATTGTATCTGATAAAATAAAATAAAAATCTTAGATAATGATAACATAAAATCTGCATTGTACAGTTATACCTTTTTACAGAATTTAATCCACATTGTGGTGTTTACTGGATCATGAAGTTTACTTACTCGATCATGAGGTTGGGCAGGTCTACTCTCTCTAATGTGTGGTGTCTGAAAATCCAGTGTTCATTGTAGATGGGAGCACTGTTTAAAATCCCTGTCTAATGACCGACATTAT
>NW_006320901.1:0-268 GCF_000327345.1 Myotis davidii
AGGAACAGACGTCTGCTTCCCACCATGATGGAGCACCAGTGAGCGGATTTTTCCTCCAACTTCAACAACAACAAAAAGGACCAATTATATCAAACAGCAGTGTTCAGACACTAGACAAGAGCAGCACAGGACAGCGGCCCCTGAGAAAGGGAAGTAGCCAGTGAGCCTTCTCACCGCCCCACCCACAGAGAGGGAAACCTGGATCCACGGTCTCCCTGAGTGACAGGAGCAGAGCTGAGGGTCAGGAAAGCCCGGCAGCTGGAGTTCA
>NW_006320902.1:0-268 GCF_000327345.1 Myotis davidii
TACAGGTTTCAATGGTTTTTTATGTTAACAGTCCAGAATGTTTCTCAAAGACATTTTTACATTTAAAATCACATTGTTTAGTAGAAGGAAAAGAGGAATGTAAAAATAAAATATAAATTTACTGTATGCATATTTAGGTGCCTCACATAAAAATGCACTTCTTTTTCTTCTGTTGTGTCGAGGATGCAATGCAGAATCTTGGTCAGTGTTTCAGTTTTTACTAGATTTTTGCTTTTCATCTAAGTTCTCTAAAAATCTATGACATGAC
>NW_006320903.1:0-268 GCF_000327345.1 Myotis davidii
GGTAAGGATGGAAAGGGCAGGGTCTTACCCTGAGCGCTGAAGGCAGGACTGAGAGGAGTGAGAGGACAGGAACAACAGCCTGGCTCTGAGGTGGCACCCCAGGACCTGGACCAGGGGGTCGGGGTGACAGACTTGGAGAACACTTCAGGGGAGGCTCTGGGGACGAGAGAGCAGGTGTGAAGGCTCCTGGGCTCCTGGAGGTGGAGGAAAGGGAACTGAGAACCTTTTCCTACAGGTTTCAGGGCTTAATGAGGAGACAGAGTCCAGG
>NW_006320904.1:0-268 GCF_000327345.1 Myotis davidii
GGGGTGACATGAGGGATAGGAATGTCTTTTATTCTTTAGTACAAATGGGTTTTAGACAGGGCTTGAAGGACTGGATTGGGCCAAACCTTGTGTCTACCATGAGAGCAGTCTTCCAAGGAGACACAGCCAAGGCCTGGCTACCTCCCAGGCCACTCAGTGGACTGTTGTCACAATGCATTTAAACCACTGCTACGTGCAACGCAAGTCCTTCCCCCTTAGACTAGTGCTGCTCGGCTCTTCCTGCAACCACCTCCACATCCTTCGTCCT
>NW_006320905.1:0-268 GCF_000327345.1 Myotis davidii
ACTGCCACGGGGGCCCAGAGGCCCGCGGTCCAGGGGACAGGCGATGGCTGGCCCAGCACCCACTCCCGTGGCCCAGGGACCCGAGGGCCCGCGCTGGAGTCACTTCCCCGGGGCCTGAATAGACGATCGGACAGACAATCGTTGGCAACCAGCCAAATGCCCACATTGCTCTCTGACGCACAGTGAGGTGGGTAGGTTTCCGCAGAGGCCCCTGGAAACGACCAGCAGCCACGCCACTAACGGGAGGACTGCAGGGGCCGGGCCACCA
>NW_006320906.1:0-268 GCF_000327345.1 Myotis davidii
TTCTATTTTTAATTTTTTGAGAAACCTCCATACCGTTTTTCATAGTGACCACATCATTTTATATTGCCGCGAACTGTGCGCAGGGTTCCAATTTCTCTATATCCTCACCAACATTTATCTGTTTTTTGATAATAGCCATCATAATAGGTAGGAAGTGCTATCTCATTGTGAATTGCATTTTTTTGATGATTAGTGACATTGAGTACTTCTTCACATACCTATTGGCCATTATATATCTTTGGAGAAATGTCTACTCAAGTTCTTTGCC
>NW_006320907.1:0-268 GCF_000327345.1 Myotis davidii
TTATTTTTAAAATGCAAAGTGTTACTTGATGTTTGTACAATTCATTTCAGTACTTCTGAGAAATATTTTCTTAGTTATATGAACCATATATGTGTTCATTAACATAAAAACATGTTCACATACACATGTTTTTCATAGGAAAATGAAAATATTTGTATGGCCATTCTGGAAGGTGAAATTTTGAGTGATAGTTTTGCTTTTGATTTTATTGTCTAGGTTTTCTACACTAAATGTGTGTAATTACAAAGGGGGCATTTTGCTTGGCTGG
>NW_006320908.1:0-268 GCF_000327345.1 Myotis davidii
AGATACAGTACAATTATTTTTCTGAGAGACAGGGTGGTGTGAGAAAAATAAGCCTAGCCTTGAATTCCTGGCTCTTCTCTTTACTGAATTTTTGTAACCTTGAGCAAGTTGGCTTTGTCTGTGTTGATAAGCTGTGTTATGTGTAAAGGAGATAAATCATAACAACTACCTTTAAGGGTTGTCAATATGGAAGTGGTGAAACCAAAACCTATGTAGCCCACCCTACCTCTAGATTTACTTGTATGTTACTTAATAAGTTTCTTTCTTT
>NW_006320909.1:0-268 GCF_000327345.1 Myotis davidii
TAATGTGGAGAAATGAAAATGGCACTGTGAATGAATAAGATATGTTGAACATCTCACTTCTGGGTATATATCCAACCGAATTGAAAGCAATGTCTTCAGGAGATATTTGCTGCACACCTGTGTTCTAAGCAGTGTTATTTCCAACAGCCATGAGGTGACAAGCCAAATGGTCATTGAGAAATAAATGGATAAACAAAATGTATATACAGGCAGTCCTCGGGTTATGTCTGATTTGACGTACGTTGTTTCATGGTTACGTCACCATCTC
>NW_006320910.1:0-268 GCF_000327345.1 Myotis davidii
GACACAGACAATAGGGTGGTAAAGGCCTGGGGTTGAGGAGTAGTAGTAAGGACAGGATAGAAGAAGTCAAAGGGGGACACACGTAATACTTTTAATAATAAAAATTAAAAAAAAAACCCACAATGAAATACCATTATATAAGATAGGCGAAAACTAAAAATTCTGAAAATAGTATTGGGCAGCAAGCATTTGGAGGAGGTGGAAGTTGTATACTGTTATTATCTATCTGGAAAGAGGCTAGCATTACCTAGTATGACTGAAGATACAC
>NW_006320911.1:0-268 GCF_000327345.1 Myotis davidii
CTCCATCCAAAGGAAACAACAACCTGAGTCACTCAGGAGTGTGCCGTTCTTTAGAGGAAAAATGAGAGAACAGGTCAGATGCGACGATGTCCCTCTTCTTCCCCTTTGTACGCGTTTCCCAGCCACCTATGTTTAGGGGAATGGAAATGTTGGGTTGAATTCTTCCTTCTGAATCTCCTACCCTTCCGAATCAACTCCTCCGCTGACAAAGTAAAAGTCCTCCTAAACCCGCTATTAAACTAGAGAATTTTGCTTCCTTTCCTTTCCA
>NW_006320912.1:0-268 GCF_000327345.1 Myotis davidii
AAAAAAAAAAAGCGTGAACAGAGATCCTTATAAAGATCATGACTTATAGTGACCTTGATTCCTAATAGGGAGCTGAAAGAAAATATATATGATGAATAAAAAGTACAAAGTGTCCCCACTATAGTAATCAAACAGTGAAATTACTTTAAAATTACTTAAAATAACTGAGTAAAGACCGAAGGAACTAATATCTTAGGGACTGTAGTGGAGAAGAATAAAGGCTGATGAAATTAATTTTCCATATAGAAACTATCAAAACCAGTCTTCT
>NW_006320913.1:0-268 GCF_000327345.1 Myotis davidii
ACGGACCTCGGTTGCAGGTTCCCTGGCCATGCGCGGTCAGGTGTGTGCAGGAGGCACCCCATCCTTGTGTCTCTCTCCATCGATGTTTCTCTCCGTCTCTCCCTCTCCCCTCCACTCCCTCCTGGAGTGACTGAGCAGATACCCTGTGGACAGTGGGTGAGACGGGGCGGACATGGAGAGGCTGAGCGGTTCTTGTGTGGGAGAGGAATTGGCCGGAGCTCTCAGGCTCTCTCGGCGAAGTTTCTCCTCTTGATCGTTCACACACAAA
>NW_006320914.1:0-268 GCF_000327345.1 Myotis davidii
TTGATTAATGAGTTTGCCGACCACTGTCCTAGATTATGGTAGCCTTGGCATCCTCTCCAAACAACATAAAGATACCCTCTGAAAGAAAAGAGAGACACTGTTGACTTTCAGCTCAAACATAATTTAGAATATAAGGGATTCTGCCCCAAACAAAGACCACAGTAGAACAAGGTGTCTAGGACATAAGGCAAAACTCTTTCTTTTTAAATAGTACATTTTGTTTGTGGTGTTTTTTTAAAGTGTGTTTTTGTTGATTCCAGAAAGGAAG
>NW_006320915.1:0-268 GCF_000327345.1 Myotis davidii
CTCATAGATAAGTCACTATGAATGATCACAGTTGATTAACATCTTATCTTATCCAGAACGGTGCTATAGTACTTCCTCATTACTACTAGTACTGCTAAGTGGATGTGATACTTTTAATTCAATAGAGGGAGCAGCAGAAACCTTAAGTTCCACATGAAAATGAATCCACCAGGCTGCACATATTATGAGCTTGTGGGGTGCAATGTGTCAAAATTTAGCATATGTACTTATTTTTTAAAAATAATTTAATATGTTTAAAGTATCTGAA
>NW_006320916.1:0-268 GCF_000327345.1 Myotis davidii
ATATATATTCAGAAAGTATTATTCCTGTTTAGATCAATATGCATCCTCTACTCTAAACCTCCCCTTTAGGACCTGTAAATTATAGTCTGACAATTGGTCTAACGTTCTGAGCATGTCCATGTGCATGATCATAACTGATTCACCAGATTTCTGATGGAGGATTCAGGTTGATACATAGAAGAACCTCCGTTACTTCTTTCCCCCATCGCCACCTGCTGACCACAGCTCACACCACATGATAAGTATCCACTACTTAATCCGGGGGCCA
>NW_006320917.1:0-268 GCF_000327345.1 Myotis davidii
ACTACATCTCTGGATTTGTTTGTTCCTCTTTTTAGTTCTAGTGGGTCTTGTTCCACATATTTTGAAGCTCTCATTGGGTCTGCAAGCATTTAAGAGTGTTTCTCATCTTGATAATTTAACACTTTTGTCATTACTAAAAGTCCATTTTCTTTCCAAGTAACATGCTTTGTTCTAAAATCTACTTCACCAGATGTAGCCTCTCCATCTTTCTGTTGATTATTATCTGCATAGTATGTCTTTCTTTGTTATTTTACTCTTAGTCTACTTG
>NW_006320918.1:0-268 GCF_000327345.1 Myotis davidii
TAACTCTATTCTTAATTTTTTTGAGGAACCTCCTGTTTTCCATGGTGGCTGCACTAACTTACATGTCTACCAACAATGAATGAGAGTTCCTTTTTCTTCACAACTTCCCCAACACTCATTACTTGTCTTTTTGATAATAGCCAGCCATTCTCACAGGTGTGAATTGGTGTCACTTTGTAGTTTTGATTTGCATTTTCCCGAATAGCTAGTGAAGTTGAGCAATTTTTTTATAGTTTGTTGGCCATTTGTATGCCTTCTTGGGAAAAGT
>NW_006320919.1:0-268 GCF_000327345.1 Myotis davidii
GGAAATGCAAATAAAATCCACATTGAACTATCACTCATACCTGTTAGAATGGTCATGATCAATAAGAAAAGAAATACATTTTTAAGACCATGTGGAACTTGGTATCAGAAAGGGTTTCAGAGAACCATGAGATAGAGAACAGGTCCTTAGGATCAGGAGGGACAGAATGTGTGAGTCCCACAGTTTGAGCATTCCACAATATTCATTAAAGTGCCTCTCATGTTGGTAATTTTAAGTTCATTTGTGGGTTATAAGTTGTAACTGTTTT
>NW_006320920.1:0-268 GCF_000327345.1 Myotis davidii
GTCATTCATGGATGTGGGAGACGTAAGAGGCAGGGGGACCTGCAGGGTTGGATGGGGCAGATCCGGGACCACGGCTTCCCCGCCCGCATTTTGAACTGGAAATGCCTGAGGGGCTGGAATCGGGGGGACACCTGGGCTGGGGGTTCAGCTTTGTGACTCGTCGGCATGTGGTGGACACTGGGTGTCATAGGAATGGACGGTGCGGATTAAAGCGGCCGGTACCTCCACCTACCGTCTGCCCCTACTCCCATTCCTCGGGGATTTCTAA
>NW_006320921.1:0-268 GCF_000327345.1 Myotis davidii
TATATCAGAAAAAATATTGCTCTGAGAAATGTCCTGCCTACGTTTTTGTCCAGGATTTGTATGGTTTTGAGTCTAACATTCAAGTCTGTCAATATTATTTCCATTCTATTCCTGTATGTAAATTATTTTCATCTTTATGTTAAACTGTCTTTTGTTTCACTATTTTGGTAGTCAAAGGTAGTCATAGTTACAAATAAGTTATTTGAGGCATTCCTCATATTTTACTTTAAAATTAGATCTTGTAAATCTAAACATACTATGCAAAACA
>NW_006320922.1:0-268 GCF_000327345.1 Myotis davidii
TTTGGAAGTAAAGCATCATTGATCTGTCTGTCCAGTAGCTCAGGCTCTAGTGTGGCCCAAGGTTGCATTCAGAGGCCAAAGCAAGTGCTGTGGCTGAGGAGCCCGGTCTCAGAATCCCTCTTCCTTTCCCTGTCGTCCCTCATCTCGGGTCACAGACCTGCTTTGGGTTTGATAGGCCATCACCCCACACTCACTCCTGGTCTTCCATCCAGGCACATGCTGCCAAGGACCCTGTAGGGTGTAGAGCAGGGGTCCTCAAACTACAGCC
>NW_006320923.1:0-268 GCF_000327345.1 Myotis davidii
TATAGTATGATTCTTAGTGCCACTGCCTGAGGGCCCAGACTGTTCCTCTGGAGGCTTCCTATTCTCTAACTTTTCCTCCTCCTAATAGGATTTAGACTCAGGCTCAGACTCCCCTAGACTCATTCTGTATCCATCTCCTTCATCCACACTTCCTCTGTATTATGTGTCTTCCTTCTCTTCAACGCCTTTATTTTGAAGGTGCTCTTGCACCTTTTTATAGATATACAACAATTTATCAAAATCTTTTTTAAAAGCCAATTTCAATCCA
>NW_006320924.1:0-268 GCF_000327345.1 Myotis davidii
AGGGGGTGCTCAATATAGATTCACTCATTTTCCCTCCTGATGGCTACCACACATACTTGTACATATTTATCTAATCTGTTTCTTGCTAGTATTCAAACTGCAAATAATAAACAAGAGAGTCTCAGAGTTCTAAAGACACTGTGAAGTTCTCATTATAATTCTTCAGGCTTCCTGACGTCCTTACAGATAGCAACAGTGGCCCTGAGGTCTCCCTCCTCTTTAACTGTGTTAGTGAGTCTCTAGCCCAGCCGTGGGCAAACTACGGCCC
>NW_006320925.1:0-268 GCF_000327345.1 Myotis davidii
TTTCTTATCTTTGGGGGACTTAGTTTGCTCTTCGCCAGTTTATGAACATAAGGAATCCTCTGTCTGTTGTCTGGGCTTTTGCCACTCAGAACCCATGTGCTGTGCTGGGTTAGTGTGAGAGAAGACTCTAAGGCTAATGTCCAGGCCACCCTTTTCAGAATGTTCATCTAGTCACTGTAGGGGCTTTTGTTTGCTTGTTGTTGTTTTTTTGTTGTTTTTTAAAGCTATCTTCTTATATGCAAGATTTCATGTTGTCAGTCTACTCAGA
>NW_006320926.1:0-268 GCF_000327345.1 Myotis davidii
TGTGTTGCCTTATGGTCAGTCTTCAGAGCCCAATTGGGAAGGCCCCCCTTCCCGCCGCTTCTCTTCCCCAAGGCCTCTGTTCCTGCGGAGAGGCTCGCGCCTCGTGAACATCTCCCGCATAAGCATCAGGGAGGAGTGCTCCCTTATGGAGGCGTGTACATTTTAAAGGAAACCCTCTGCAAAGGGCGCCACCTCAGCCCAAGGAATGAACGTCAGTGGAATGGTGGAATTGCTACCTGATAGCACTGATTGAGGGAGGGCTTTCTGT
>NW_006320927.1:0-268 GCF_000327345.1 Myotis davidii
AACGCCACACGCACTAATAGTTTGCTTGAAATAGTGATTTTAATAATTTTGTTGCAAAAAAATGGCATTGAAGGCAAAGCCAAAACCTAAAAAGTTTTCTACAAATCTTCTGAGCTTTGAAGTCAGCCTGAGGCAGTTTAAATCCAATGGTGATACTGCTGCTGGCCCCTCCCCCCTCCTGGAATTAGGATCAAACATTGATAAGAAGAGATTAATTCTTTTTTTTTAAAGAGATTAATTCTTAATTAGTAGTACCTACAGTAGCAGA
>NW_006320928.1:0-268 GCF_000327345.1 Myotis davidii
TTTTTTTTTTTGAAAAAGAAAGCAATGTTCTAATAATATCTACAAAAATATTGTAGTTGCACTTGTAAACATTCACAATTTTGAATATAAGCTATTAGAAAAGATAATAGCACAGTTCCTGGTAACTCGTAATTCTCAAAAATGTGTTTAAGAGTTCAGTCAAAATTTCAATATTGAATATTTATATACGAAGATTATCTCTCTCTAGAATACCACACACATATGAGGACAATTCTAAAATTCTGTCAATTCTTTTCACCTTCTATCT
>NW_006320929.1:0-268 GCF_000327345.1 Myotis davidii
TCTAATTTTAGTTACATTAATTATTGTACTATTGAGGCAATCCGAAAGGCAGATAGGAATTTGAGCTGAGAGAAAGATGCTGATGTTGATATTGATGTGTTTTTTTTAAAGAAAAGTATAGGTTTTTATTTTATTTGAAACCTGTCATGGGCCATCTAGGTCTGTTATATGACTTATAATTGCATAATAGCTTTAGGAAGTTTACCATTCATATCTCAGAATTGAGGAGAAAGATATTTTGATGAAAAGAAATCTCCCTAGTGTTCAG
>NW_006320930.1:0-268 GCF_000327345.1 Myotis davidii
CTGATATGTGCCTTGACTTGGGAATTGAATACTACACCCTTTAGTACACAGGACGATGCTCCAACCTACTGAGCCATATTGGCCAAGGCATTTTGTGGTTTATAAACATAAAAATTTCCAGTATTTTTTGAAGAACAGGCCAGTATGGTCAATGGTAGCGGAAGCACAATGGCTGCTAGAGGTAACTCCGACCCTTCTTTTGAGTGTAGGTATCTTCAAATATGTTTGTTTACACAGTCTTTCAAGTCATCCTTTGTGTACACTTCTC
>NW_006320931.1:0-268 GCF_000327345.1 Myotis davidii
CTCAGGAAATTCCAAGAGTTTTAGGAGCTCTGTACCTGGAACCAGAGAGTAAGACTAAATATGTATTTCTTATTATATCGCAATATCACAAAGGGATGGGGGAAAAGAAGAGATATTTTCCATTTTACTTCTTTCACTCCTGAATGCCAACAACCACTAATAATTTCACAAACTATTCAGTTAAGCTAAGTTATTTTACTCCCCATGCTGCACTGTAGAAAGAGGACCTGTTGTCTAAATCAGTAATCATTGCAAATTTATATATTTG
>NW_006320932.1:0-268 GCF_000327345.1 Myotis davidii
GGGATTCCAGAAAGCCCTGCCGTGGATCGTCTCACCCCCGCGCTCACTCAGACGCTCAGCAGTGCTGGCCCTTCCCGGGTGCCTGTGCCCAGCTAACCCACCCCAGGACCAACGGGCCACAGGGACGTCACCTGCAGTGTTCACCTGGACCCAGAGCCCTGGCTTCCAGGCTTCCCAGGAAACCCTGGCACTTCAGCCCATGGCCTGCACCTGCTGCACGGAGAGAGAGTCCCGGGGCCTCCGGCGCCCCAGTTCTCGGCCCTCCTCG
>NW_006320933.1:0-268 GCF_000327345.1 Myotis davidii
GTGAAATCATATGGTATTTGTCTTTCTTGGACTAACTTAGCATAATACCCTCTAGATCCATCCATATTGTCACAAATGGCAAAATTCCATTATTTGTTATGGCTGAGTAATGTTCTGTTATATATGTGTACCACATCTTTATCCATTTGTCTATTGATGACCTCTGGTTACTTTTATATCTATTGTAAATAATGCTTCAGTGAACATAGGGTGCACATATCTTTTTGAATTGGTGTTTTGGCTTTCATTGGATAAATATCCAGAAGTG
>NW_006320934.1:0-268 GCF_000327345.1 Myotis davidii
CAAGAACAAAGGCTATGAGAATGTGAAGAATGATCATGAGACATCAGGCTACAAACAGAAAGTACAACCAATGTATGTGTGTTTCTAGGAAAAGGCTGGTAGCAACCTGAAAGAGCAGTTATAAAGTGAGAACACTTAATGAAATACTTGGTATAGTGCTGATTCTCAATAAATATTTGTTGAAAGAAGGATACCTGTTAGGATAAGATGTTGGGTGGACAGAATATATGTCCACCCTTTGTCCATCTGCTTATCCAACCATTCTGCC
>NW_006320935.1:0-268 GCF_000327345.1 Myotis davidii
GATTTTAATAGGTCATAAAATAATGTTGCTATTTTAGGGTCCTATGACTTTGACTACACTTAGTTGTAAATCCTAGCTCTAGAACTCTCTCCCTCTCTCTCTTCCTCTAAGAGACCGTCCCCTCGGATAATCAGTCACCCCCGAGGCAGCAGAAACCAGGCCTGGGTAATGGTCTGGCTACAATCACATCTTGACCTGCTAAGTTTCGGCTCCCGAGCCCTAAGGTGGAACAGACCCCCCCTGGCTACTTTCCCATGAGACTGGACAG
>NW_006320936.1:0-268 GCF_000327345.1 Myotis davidii
TCCTGGGGATGAGAGCAAGAATGGGGATGAAGGGGCAGTGGTGCTGGCTCCTCAAGTTTATTCTGGGGTTCAGTTACCTTATTTCAATTTCTTGCAGGGAACATGGCCTGCTTTTGTAAATTCAAATGAATGGCAGCCTAATAATATAATTTTAAAAGTTGAGTTATACATTTATTATAATGATTAAATGAGACATTGTAGAACATCAAACTCAGGCCTAGGCTGGCACATAGCAGTTGCTCAGTTAATGGAAGTTATAAAAAACTCC
>NW_006320937.1:0-268 GCF_000327345.1 Myotis davidii
AAAAATCAATAAAATATATCTTTTAAAAAAAATTTTTAAAAAAATTAAAAAATTATATAAATGACCACTTACCAAGTATCCACACAAGAATTTCTAAAAATAAATGCTTATTCTCTGACTTTACACCTCAGCTTACTAACATAGTTCGAAACTACCTTTCACCTCCATCAATCAAACTCTACTGAAAAAAGTAAATTCACTTAATATTAGCCTATTTTGTAAAACTCAGTAAGATGACTGGCCAGCGTGGCTCAGTGATTTTGAGCAT
>NW_006320938.1:0-268 GCF_000327345.1 Myotis davidii
ACACACAGGTGTTTATAGCAGCTTTATTCATAACTCCAAAATTGGAAACAACCAAGATGTCCTTCTTCAGTAAGCAAGTAGATAAATAAATGGTAGTTCCTTCAGGCAATGTATAAAAAGTGCCAAATAGAAATGCACTATCGAGCCATGAGAAGACATAGAGGAAACTAAAATGCATATTAATAAGGGAAAGATGCCTATCTGAAAAGCCCACATCTGTATGTTTAAACTACATCATTCTGGAAAAGGCAAAACTATGGAGACAGTA
>NW_006320939.1:0-268 GCF_000327345.1 Myotis davidii
GGAGTTTCACGGAGCGTCCAGAGGCGAGCTTTGGGAGGTGGCAGCAAGCTTCGTGGAGCAGTCCAGGGGCCACGAGCATTGCGGAGCGCCCCGGGGCGGGGAGCTTCAGGTAGCGTTGCAGGGTGGCAGTGACCATGTGAGGGGGTCAGGCTAGGCCTAGGGACCCTAACCGCACAAGATTTCGTGCACACTGGGCCTCTAGCTTAAAAATAAGAGATAAAAGGGGTCCTGAGCGGGCATGTCTGTGCACTGCCACCCTTAGCTCACT
>NW_006320940.1:0-268 GCF_000327345.1 Myotis davidii
GAGGAAGCTAGTGGTGAGGTGCCTGGGGCTGGAATGGGGAGGGAAAAGGGGAAGGGAAAGGCACGGGCATGCTCCCAGGAGGGAGAGCTTTATTGGTGGCATTGATACAACATCAAAGCGGTGTTGCTCCCTCCAAATTCCAACTCAGACCCAAGGAATGAGTTATAGCAGCTTTTAAGGCCTACTGCCTGCGGAGGACCTTTGCCCAGGCTGTTGCTACGACTGAGGAAGACACGGCTGCAGTTTTGGAAGGAAGGATTGCAACATC
>NW_006320941.1:0-268 GCF_000327345.1 Myotis davidii
GATCTTAAGTAGATGAACGTTTAAAAGGAGGGCCTGGAAGCAGCCTTGTGCTCTCAGTAACCCCTTCCCAGTGCCAATTTTAAGCCCAAAATGCAAGCATGAAACCGTGGCAGACCCCTGGACACCGATTTTCCAAGCTGCTCTCAGCAAAGCTGTCTGAAAGGGAATCTCCTCACAGCTGAATTTGCAATGGAGTTTGGTGGTGCAATCGGTATTGATTAGTTTGGCATAGACAGATGCAGCAGTTTAGAGCAAAATCGAGAAAATG
>NW_006320942.1:0-268 GCF_000327345.1 Myotis davidii
AGGACCTCAGTAGACACTTCTGCAAAGAGGACATAAATAAGGTCAATAGACATATGTAAAAAAAAGTTCCATATCAGCAATCATCAGAGAGACACTAATTGAAAGGACAATGAGATATCATCTGACAGCTGCCAGAATGGCCACCCTCAATAAATCAACAAAGAACAAGTGCTGGGGAGGATGTAAAGAAAAGGGAACCTTTATGCACTGTTAGTGGGAATGCAGACTGGTGCAACCGGTGTGGAAAATAGTATGGAGTTTCCTCAAA
>NW_006320943.1:0-268 GCF_000327345.1 Myotis davidii
CACACACTCTTGCACACCCACATGCTCACTCACACTCCCTATAATGCACAGTCCCCCTTTGGCTACGGGAGACCCAGGGAGGCTCACTCAGGCCTGGCTGCTCCCTGTGGGAGTGAACATGCTGAGTGTGGGGTCCACCAGCCCCACGGCTCACTCCCCTCGTGCCCGGGCCTGCCTGGGGTCTCCTCTGGGAGGGGCGCGTGCTCTGTGCTGGAGGGAGGCCCCAAGCACGAGCGGAGTGGGAGCCGTGGGGGAGTCAGCAGAGCTG
>NW_006320944.1:0-268 GCF_000327345.1 Myotis davidii
AAAAAGTTACTAAGATTTGGGCTTACAAGTCACTAGGGGAGTGAGCATTGCTCATGGGGTTTGCTTCTCTCCTGGTGGCCTAGCCTTTCGGCTGTCTTTTTTTGCCTCCCGTCACCCTTGTACTGCTACCAAAGGCCCTCTTGCACACCTTGGCGCCAACTCTGCAAGGGTCGGCTTGACGGCATCCGCCGCGAATTAGTGCCCGAGGTCAAAGAGATACCTGAGTTCGCAACTGTCGTGTCGATTTACTTTGAGATAAAAGAAGTCT
>NW_006320945.1:0-268 GCF_000327345.1 Myotis davidii
TTAAGGAGGAAGAAGGTGGGAAAGAGGAGGACAGGGACAGGAGGAATGACAGAAGGGAATGGGGAGAAGGCAGGAGGTGATGAGGAAGAGACGGGGAGAAAGGGGCTGGGAGAAAGATGAAGAGAAGAGATGGGAAAATGGGGTGGGGAGCTAGGGAAGGGAGAGGGGCATAGGAGAAGAGTTGGGGAGCGAGGACCGAGGAGAAGGGATGAGGAGAAGAAGCGGATGGGGGAGAACGAAAGGAGAATAGAGAGAAAAGAATTGAGAG
>NW_006320946.1:0-268 GCF_000327345.1 Myotis davidii
TATGCATTGTAGATGCTGTGGGTGGGCTGAGCCGTTGGAGAGATCTTCAGAACCAATAGGACCCATAGCAGAGCAAGAGGCACAGAATGTATGTTGTGACAAAATCCATGGGTCCCTCCATTAAACCAGCCTCTACAAAACACACTGAGGTTGTGCACGGCTGGTTGGCTGGCAGAGAATACTGAGCTTGCATGAACATGAGATTGCTACAGAAATAGGTGCTGAGGCAGGTTGTTCTATCCATCACAAAGCATTTGCAGGTGCTGAT
>NW_006320947.1:0-268 GCF_000327345.1 Myotis davidii
TTTTTTTTCCCAGAAAAAAGGGACTGGAAGATGAAGTCATGATTGTTTATGATAGAAAAATTGTTTGATGGAAAACTAGAACTTTGGCAGCAACAGAATTGGGAAAGTTGATATGGGCCAAGACTTGGAATTCACCTATACAGTGGAAAATTAACAATTATCATAGATTAACTGGGCCACTCCAGTGAGGGCCATTACGCTGGAGAGCAATAATATAACATATATCCTGGCAGGCAATTGATCAAATTTAGGGTGCTGGGAGTGGGGA
>NW_006320948.1:0-268 GCF_000327345.1 Myotis davidii
GTCAATGCTCAACCATTGAGCCACACCAGCCGGCTAGAACCCTATTATTCATGGGACATCGTAAACATCCTGTAGAAGCACAGTGGAGGTTACAGCTCTGATGCTGACTAGACAACCAGAACCAAATTGGAATATTAATTTCAGGATCATACCAGTAACTTTTATTATACTGTGTAATAAAACTATACATTTCATTAAATCTGTATTTAATATGTAGGCCTTAGAACTTGGGATGCAAATTATTGAAACCGTTAAAAATAGGCAGCTA
>NW_006320949.1:0-268 GCF_000327345.1 Myotis davidii
CTGAGTTGTTGTATTCAGGTTCTATTTTCATCACCACTTTTATGCATCAATGCATCGTTTTCTGAGCCAGTAATCCCATTTTGTCAGTTTGGGAATGTAATGCATCCAAAAAGAATAATGAGAAATAATGTGAGTTAAACAACAAAACATCACATGCCAGTGGTGCATAAACACATTAGCTGAGATGTGCTGGACTGTGGAATGTTAATCAAGATATTTTGATTTATCAGCCCTTTTAGCGTAGACAGGTCATTTAAGAATATAATCA
>NW_006320950.1:0-268 GCF_000327345.1 Myotis davidii
TATTCTAGATGTTTTCACTGTTATTATATTTGGTTTTAATCTGTTTCTTGACTAAATTTGTGTTCTAATTTATAAGCGATGTAAACTAGGGAAATAAGAATGATGATCAGGGCATCCCCCCAGACACCCTACCAAGAGGCAAGCTCTTCCCTGTCCCCACCCACTTCCACAGAGATGCCTGGTTTGAGGGGATGCGGAGGATGCGCACCTACACTACCTGGGGCAGTCCAAGCTCATACCCTGGGACCACCTCGGGGGCCTGACTTGT
>NW_006320951.1:0-268 GCF_000327345.1 Myotis davidii
CCTCTCATTTAACCCTTGCAACAACTCCAGGCGTGGGTGCAGCCTGCATCGTTTTCAGGGCTTCGCAAGGCTAGCTTCATCTAATTCCTCATCCCTTACTCTTCACAAGGCTCTGTGCCTCCCAGTTCCTGTGGCAGCAGTGGCCTAAAGAGGCACGCTCCCTTCACCTAATTATGTCTCCCTACCTCATCTGATCCTAACAGCGATTTTGCAGTGAATGAATGCAGGGTGGGCATTAGTTTCTCCAGTTTACAGACAAGAAAAAAAA
>NW_006320952.1:0-268 GCF_000327345.1 Myotis davidii
AACCACGTTAAAACCGCAGGCCTGGGGGCTTTCCTGTCTTGCCCCGTCCTCTTGCATGTCAGGTAGCATAGAACCATCTACACCGTGGATGCTTTGCTCCATCGGACTTAAGTGTATTTCCACCTTATTATTGAGAACTCTGGAGGGGAGTGAGATAAGGCGGTGGGTTTAGGCACTAAACCTTACTCTCTAGTGTAGCTACATGTTGGTTTCATTTCGTCTGTGGTCTCCTAAATACTCCTTCCCCAGTATCATTTATTATGGACCT
>NW_006320953.1:0-268 GCF_000327345.1 Myotis davidii
ATGAAAATTTACTCTCCTATACTGACAAATAACTATACAATATTGTCAAATTTTTTAAAAAGCTTCACATTGGACTTCATAGCATTATATTTGTTGAAAATGTAGGAATAACTGACATTTTTATGATATTTAGTTTTCCCATTACAAAACATATTTGCCTCCCCATTTTTATGATGATTCATAAAGTTTTGTGGTTTTCTGAATCTAGCCCCTGCGCATTTATAATTAATTTTGTTCTTCTTTTAAAAAATATATTTTTATTGATTTC
>NW_006320954.1:0-268 GCF_000327345.1 Myotis davidii
TTTGTTTTCTTCCTTGGGACAGAAATTGTGGTGATATTGATAGATATGGATATAGATATAGTATATAGGTTTATACTATATATATAAATAGTATATATATAGAAGTAGAATCTTCATGCAACGGGCTTCTAATATATTAGAAGCCCGTTGCATGAAGATTCTACTTCTATATATATACTATTTATATATATAGTATAAACCTATATACTATATCTATATCCATATCTATCAATATCACCACAATTTCTGTCCCAAGGAAGAAAACAAA
>NW_006320955.1:0-268 GCF_000327345.1 Myotis davidii
TGGGTGGTGGGAAGTGATCAGCCAAAGACTTTGGAGGCATACGTTTAAGAGCAAATTAAATCAGATGGATAGAAATTGTGGTATACACATTTTTATGTTTAAATGAAAAGAAAACCCACCACTTTTCTGACCTATTTGTTCAAAACATGTTCATTTCTACTTGGAAAAATGCTCTATTTCCTTACCATTCATAAATGCCATTTGAGATATGAATTTAGGTTTTCGTTTTGTCCATTTTGACCAATCCAGAGAAGGTATTGAAATTGGT
>NW_006320956.1:0-268 GCF_000327345.1 Myotis davidii
TACCAATTTACATTCCCATCTGTAGTGAATGAGTATATTTTTCTTTTCTTCACAACCTCTCTAAAATTTGTTATTATTTGCCTGATTAATAACAGGTGGGAGATGGTATCTAATTGCCATTTTCATTTGCATTCTCCTAATAGCTAGCAAAGTTGAGCGTCTTTTTATATTTATGTTGGCTATTTGTACATATTTTTGGGAGAAGTGTTACTGACTTTTGTTTAAACATTTGGATACTATCCTATCTAATAAAGAGGGAATATGCAAA
>NW_006320957.1:0-268 GCF_000327345.1 Myotis davidii
CAGTGCCCTGGTGTTTGAAATTCATTCCCATTTCTTGCATGGGACCTAAGCATGCACCCAAGGACACAGATTTGATTTTTCAACCAATTTATATGCACTGGAGCATGTGCATGTAGTTCAAATTTGAATTATGCACATAAATGCATTGAAAACTCAGTTAATGCATAAAAATGTCCAAACGAACCCCGAAAAATCACAAAAATTCACACAACACTCCTGTTGTTCTATGTTGACACGAGAAAAAAATTGAAAGCAATAAGAGGCAATG
>NW_006320958.1:0-268 GCF_000327345.1 Myotis davidii
CGGCCGGCCCTGCCCCTGATCGGGGGGGAGGGGGATCTGGGGTGGGACCAGGTAGTGGGAGGGGCTGCAGGATATTGGTCAGCAAGCTCCACCCCCTATTGGGGTGAGGGGATGATTGGGGGTGGGGCTAGCCAGGGTAGGAGCTGCAGGATGTTGGCCCCCCAGCCCTGCCTGCCCCCTATTGGGGCAGGGGTGCAATAAGGGTGGGCTGCCAGGGGAAAGGCTCTGGGCCTATCATGGTAGGGCAGGCTGATTGGGGGCGGGGCTG
>NW_006320959.1:0-268 GCF_000327345.1 Myotis davidii
TCAAAAAGTTTGCCCACCCCTGGTCTAGATTCTGAGTATTTGGTGGGTATGAAGACAGGTGGGTCCTCCCTCTAATGGACCTTATGTTCGGGTGGGGGAAATAGGTTGAAAGATTTCTGAATAATCTAGTGAAAAATAATTTCCCCAAATCTTTATGATTTGGGTGCCATTGAAGTCCTTAAAAATTTTAAGTGTAACTTAGCAGAGGCAGCCCTCATATTATCCTCATTTAATTGATTCTAGGCTCTGGACAATGCTTTCCCCAGGG
>NW_006320960.1:0-268 GCF_000327345.1 Myotis davidii
TTCCCTCTGGTACAGATGTTGCTAAAGAGTCACTCATCTACCATTCTGAGGGCAGCCTATGGATGAAGGCAAGAGTGAGGCCTCCTGAGGAGAAGGTCAAGTTCGTCTACATGGGCCTATGGAACAGGCAATACTCCACGCTCTGATCCTGGTCATCCAAAGCAACTAGAGTGACTATCTTCACATTCCTGATCAAAGAACATGAATGGTTTGTAGGCTCCATGACAGTAGGGGCCATGCAGGAGGCAGCCTACCAATGATTCTCTCT
>NW_006320961.1:0-268 GCF_000327345.1 Myotis davidii
AAGAAATGTTAGAATATAGAAACTTTTGTTTCCTGCAAATAATGACTAGTATTCATCCTCTCTCTCTCCTCTTTTTCTCTTTCTCTCTCTCTTGATCAAAATTTTTTAAAAATGGAGATGACTATAAAGAATAGTATAACAGATAGTGATGTTTCCTCCACTGCAGGGTTTGCCTTACACATTTTCTTAAATTGTTTCCTGCCATTTTAAAAAATAGAAAATAGAAACATAAATTAAAACAGATGGAGTTCAAGTTCTCCTTACTCTC
>NW_006320962.1:0-268 GCF_000327345.1 Myotis davidii
ACAGCAAGGATGGACTGGCTCCCGGCAAATAATCATAACATAATATGATAAATTCAATATTAGTGCTATCGCTAAAACAACAAAGAGGAAGGCATTACTAGCCGCCTTGTATGAAATTAGATGGAAAAGAAAAAGGATCTTGAATTATAAGTACAATTTTAAAAGGTAAGGAATGGGCAAGGGAGTCAAAGCAATATCATCATGTTGAATAACGGCATAAGAACACTTGAGCATATGGTTTTTAGGAAACACTGAAAAGTCTGTTGCT
>NW_006320963.1:0-268 GCF_000327345.1 Myotis davidii
GGCCTCTAGTTATTCTATAAACACCATAATATATTTGCTCGCTACCAACTCTGTGTCATCTTGCCATCAGTCTGGAGCCTTAACTGTAAGAGAAAACTGAGCAGTGGGATAATTCTGTGTGTCAATTTAATCGGCCCACAGACGGCCCAGATATTTGATGGGCCTCATCAACTCTGATGAAGGCCTGAAGAGAGAAAAAACTGAGTAAGAGAGAATTTGCTGTCTCTCTGCCTGTCTTCAAGCTGGGACATTGGTCTTCTCCTGCCTT
>NW_006320964.1:0-268 GCF_000327345.1 Myotis davidii
CCTTACAGAGGTCAAAGTGAACGACCTCCAGATGTTCCCGCTGGGAATCTGAACAACTGGCCGGGTGCTGGGAATAACGAGTCGGGAAGGAACGTACCACGTGCTCGATTCCACTGTACTCGCCCTCCGTGTTCTCCCGGATGGTGACGATGTTCACGTCGTTGTAAGGGGTTTTGTAGCCTTCGATGGAGACACAGGGTCGGACGTTGGCGTAAAGGTCGAAGGTTTTACGCAGCAGTAAGTTCATGGACGGGTGACCGGCTGCGAT
>NW_006320965.1:0-268 GCF_000327345.1 Myotis davidii
CCCTTGGCCAGAATCAAACTGGGGACACGTCAGCCCACAGGCTGAACCGGTATCCACTGAGGCAAACCACCTAGGGTCCTTTTTGTTTCATTACAGTCTAACAGATTGAATGCTTTGATTTCACCTCTAAGTGTAGCTTTACCTGAATTCCAAACATTGGATTTGGGCTTTGCTTTATTTTTAAATGTCTAAACGAGCTGATTCCCTGACACACACCCCCTACTGCCCTCAATGAAAACATCTTAACTGTTGGGGGTTTTATTTTTGG
>NW_006320966.1:0-268 GCF_000327345.1 Myotis davidii
AGAGACAACAGAAGAATATGGTTTTTTCACGTTAAAAAAAGACACTACCGTAGTTGTTTTAATTTTCAAAGCCAACAACCTCCCAAATCCCAAAGACTTGAGTTCATTCCTAAACGTGACACAAGTGTGCTTACATGGGGTCCCCATTGTGCAATCGAGGAAAGGAGGAATTTCCGGTGACTACAGAGGCCACGTATGGCCTCAGGCGGCAGTATTATAAACGTTTAGAGACTACGATGACATTTTGAAAAATATTATATTACACTCA
>NW_006320967.1:0-268 GCF_000327345.1 Myotis davidii
GAGGCAGCTGCAGCACACCGCCAGGGCTGAGCACGGGCAGGGGGTGGGACCTCAGACGCAAACAGAAGCAGGAATCTTTCTGATTCCTTGTAACTCAACAAGGAAAGTACAAAGGCCCTCCTAGGGAAGGTGAATACATCAAAGAATGTAGGTTTGGGCCATGTAAGCTGTCACACACCTGGAGGTTTACTATTTTCTTTTTATTTTATACTAGAGGCCTGGTGCATGGGTGGGGTCCAGCCAGTGCGCCCCCAGTCAGGGTGGGGGC
>NW_006320968.1:0-268 GCF_000327345.1 Myotis davidii
TGTTCTTAACATTTTGAAAATTGCAGTTTGACTTCTTCTCTTCTCCTTTCCATATCTGTGTTTTCATGGCACCCCGTGCTTGCTCCATACATTGTACTATAGCAGTTTAATTCACTCAAAGAGTATGCATTGAATTTAACTTAGGTGCCACATACAGTGATAGGTGTTAGTGATATTGTGATAAACAAGGCAGACATGGTTTAACCCTCAAAGGTTTTTTTCTTTTGCATAGCTTTTCCTCCTACAAGATTATCTATATTATAAAAGA
>NW_006320969.1:0-268 GCF_000327345.1 Myotis davidii
AAAAAAAATCATAATAGAGTTTTAGCTATGTAAGGACCAGGTGCCTAACTCTGGAATTTAGTACTCTTTACATATAGCCTTTGCTTTCTGTTTTAGACCTACCATGGTGCATACATGGCTTATAAATGGAAAACAAGACAAAATAAGACTAGATAAAAAAACTAAGTACATAATACTCCAAGGTAACTTAGTTGAGCACATAGCATCTGTGAGTCTCTTGCTCCTAAATCAGTCCTTCTGCAGATGGTACGAACCCAAAGCCTGCAGA
>NW_006320970.1:0-268 GCF_000327345.1 Myotis davidii
AAAAAAAAAAAAATTAAGAATGTGATTTGTTCCTCACACACACAGTCACTCTTGGGTCTTATTCTTTACTTGGGCTAGTAATCAAGAAAGGTACAGTTTAAGATTACACAGTGACCTCATAATTCAACCACACCCTCTACTTAAAACTCAGTGTATTGTTGGATAAATTATAGGTAAAAGGCACATAAATTGAAAAGTGAACAACCAAATTGTATACTTAAACAAAATATCTACATTGAACTCTCCCTCAATTCTACATAAAAAAGTG
>NW_006320971.1:0-268 GCF_000327345.1 Myotis davidii
TAAAATGCTGAGAAGACTGTGCCTGAAAGCGTTTCAGGTGTAGAGTATTAGCTCATTAAATATTTGTGAACTCAAGTCTCTGAAAGTAGCTGGAACCATGCAGGAATCAGCTGAAATAAACAATTTATCAATGCAAATGGGGCAAATTACAATATATATTTACATCAACCTACTCTTTATAAAGACAAAGTGATTTATTTATTTCATCTTAATATTTGAAGTTTATTTCAGGAACACATTGCTGAAGCCAAAATTAAGAAGAAAAAAA
>NW_006320972.1:0-268 GCF_000327345.1 Myotis davidii
CTAACAGCCAGGGTTGCAGACAGGATGTAACTGAAATTACAATTTTGAGACAAATCAGAAAATAAAGCTAATTATAATTTTCTGGTTAGCCCAACCTTGCCCAGAAAATCATTTTTATTTCAAACTTTGTTGAAAATATTTCTAAAAGAGACAAATACTCTCTTCTAAAATTGAAACAAACTGAATTTATTTCTATTCATTTCAAATTTTGCCTAACACCTCCGAATACTACTCGTCAAAGACACAGGAGGTTGGCCCAACTTGGTAG
>NW_006320973.1:0-268 GCF_000327345.1 Myotis davidii
TCACACCCCGTTCCTTTCGCTAGTCCCGAGCGGAATCTCCCCTCCGTGGCCACTTGTCGCTCCCGACTTGTTGAAATGTCCGTGGAGAAAAAATTGTCCGAGAGAGCAAGTAGCCTCCCCAAGGTCAACCCCCATTTTCCCTAGCAGGTTTTGAGGCCTTTCTATCGCCCTCGATCAATATATCTCTATATGTACATGAATTGGTGTGTAGGGTGGTAGAAGTATCTGTTTAATGTTAGTGTATGTTGATGTGTTTGAGCTGTTTTGT
>NW_006320974.1:0-268 GCF_000327345.1 Myotis davidii
ATGACACTGAGAGTATCATCTAGAAACCAATATTTATCATGTTCCCTTATTCGTGAACATTTGGTTTATCTTTGCCTCCATGTAACCTATAGAGCGGATTCAATCTCAAGGTATTGGTAATGCTGGTTGCTCTCTCTCAAAATCAGCGGCCTTGTCATATTTACTCTTCAGTATGGGGAAATTGATTTGTTTCACTCGAGTGTTTGGTCTACTCGTATTTACATGTGTCAGCGTTTGGTTCCGGGAACGTCTCTCAGGCGGTGAGCGA
>NW_006320975.1:0-268 GCF_000327345.1 Myotis davidii
GGAACTTAGTGCAAATTACAACAGCATGAAAAAAAATATAGATGCCATAAACAAGAACCAAATACTGGTATGTATTATCTTACAGATTTTGACAGTCAGGAGTCTGGGAAGAGCCTAGTTGAATGTACTTGATCCAGTCTATTTCTCAGGCTGCAATCCAGCTGTTGTCTAGAGTTACCATTATCTCAAAATCAGATTTCAAGGAAGATTCTTCCCCTAGCTTGCTTACTTGTTTCTTGGAAGTATTCTTGTCCTCATGAGCTATTGG
>NW_006320976.1:0-268 GCF_000327345.1 Myotis davidii
GTTCAACCATGGCCCAAAATTATTAAATGGAAAGTTCAATAAATAAACAATGCATATGTTTTAGATTATACATGTTCTGAATAGCATGATGAATCTCACACCATGATGCTCCATCCTGCCCGAGCATGAATCATCCATTTGTCCAAAATATCCATACTATATACACTACCCACTTGTTATTCATTCGTTGTCATTTTGGTTATCAGATCACAATACTGCAGTGCTTGTGTTTATTAAACCTATTTTACTTAAAATCAAAGTGATTTTA
>NW_006320977.1:0-268 GCF_000327345.1 Myotis davidii
CTTCTTAGACAATTTGTCATTTGGGGGAACTGCCAGCAAAATTCTCGCTTGTGGATGATGAGCAACGTGGTGTGCAGGACGTAGAGTCTCTGAATGGCACACCCGCGAAGGCACAAATGATACGACTTAGTAGTGGAAGCAGCAGCAGCAACAAACGTTGGAGATAGGTTTGCTGAAACCTGTTAACATTTTCCTTATGGAGACGGAGAGCCATCCCTAGCTATTGATGAATTCATTAGAAAGGATGTGACAGAAAAGAACAAAGGTT
>NW_006320978.1:0-268 GCF_000327345.1 Myotis davidii
TCTCTGAAATCAATAAAAATATATTTAAAGTGTGGAATTGAAGCCACAGAGGGAGGCAGAGAATACTTGAAAAAATAATTGCTGAAAATATCTCAAATTTGATGAAATCTGTAAATACATTGTCTAAGAACCTTAAAAACCACAGAATTAATCTAAGAATTTGAATGGAGCCATGGCCGTTGTGCTCAGTTGTTTGGAGCACCATCCTGTACACCAAAAGGTGGCGAGTTTGATCCCTGATCAGGACACATACCCAGGTTGTAGGTTC
>NW_006320979.1:0-268 GCF_000327345.1 Myotis davidii
AAACGATAAGCACAAAGGAAAGTCATTTCGATAGTGACCAGAGTCACTTAAAGAAAGCCAAAGGTAAAATGGTTTGCAACAAATACCAAGGTGTTTAAAGTCCTACTTCCCAGCTCCAGACTGGGTTCTTTCCAGTTGCAATGGGAGAGCTTCACTAAAAGTCCTCCAGCGGGCGCCCTGCACCTGTGGCCAACATGGGCATTCCGTCCATGGGGCAGGATCTGCACTTGCACTGCACCTGAAGGACAGTCCTTGGGAATATTTTGTT
>NW_006320980.1:0-268 GCF_000327345.1 Myotis davidii
TCAATGTCATGCTCCTAAGCTAGACCTCGATGGGAAATATTCTCAAGATTTAGGAGAATTAAAAAAGAAAAACTTCAAAGAGAAAACATAGTCATCTGAAAAATGTGATAAAGCATGCTCACTGGCATTGAAATGGTCCTCAGTTAAAAAGTTTAAGAAAGTAAATTAAAATGCCAAGCAAAATGGATAACTTTAGCAATAAAGAATGTGCTTCACTCTCACTCACTCCGTAAAAGGAAAACGTTCAGTCCAATGAAATATTCATGAA
>NW_006320981.1:0-268 GCF_000327345.1 Myotis davidii
CTCTCTTGAACACTGGGTCCCGCATTTTCATTCTGCACTGAGTTCCTCAAATGAGGCAGCAGTCCTGGGCAGCCACCCACCATTCAGAGGCCCAGACTCTGGGCTTCAGTTAAGGGACAGTTTACTAGATGATGCCTGCTTCTTCCTGAATTTATTCTTCAGATTTGTATTCAGTTTCTAAATTCTCCCTAAAGCATGTCCCAGTGGCAATGAGATATTTAAACGTGATTTTTCTTAGAGGAGAGGTGGAGCCTGTCCATTTATAGGA
>NW_006320982.1:0-268 GCF_000327345.1 Myotis davidii
TGTTACCTGCGGGGAGGAAGAGCTGGACTTAGATCTGCGGTGGCACAGGAATCAGACAAGCTGGTGCTCTCTGCGCCTTTCACAGTAGAGTTCACTAGAGCTCATTCCAGCGTGTGACACAAAAGGACAAGAATAGGGGAGCGTTGCTGCTTCATAAAGGAGCCAATGAGCAAGCATGGCCATGGCAAACATGCAGGGTCTTAAGGCACTGTAGTGTGTTTTTTAGCAGCTAACATTTTAAATGAATGCAAGCAGCATTTCTCTGTCA
>NW_006320983.1:0-268 GCF_000327345.1 Myotis davidii
TAATACAGTGAAGCAAAGATAGTTTTCTCAGAAATAGTGCCTGAATAACTTGGATATCCATATTCAATAAAATATATGTAAATACAGACCTTATACTCACCATAGAAAATAACTGAAAATGAGTCACAGACTTAAATGTAAAATGAAAATTATAAAACTCCTATTGAATAAGATAGGAGGAACCTAGATGACTTTGGCAATGGTCATGTGCTTGATCCACAGAAGAAATAATTGATAAGCTAGACTTAATAGAAACTCTTATTGTGCA
>NW_006320984.1:0-269 GCF_000327345.1 Myotis davidii
TATAGATATAGATACAGATACAGATATAGATATGGATATATAAATGGAGAAGATTGAGTTATGTGGGAAGGGTAGAGAAAGAACAGGAATGAATTAGTTAAATGAGAGCTTAGAATGGAAAACTTCAATCCAAGTGAATAGGAACTGTTCATCAGTCTGCTCTTGAGCCTTGTGAAGTAAAACAGAGCAAACCTCTTGTTCTAAGGTTTACCTTTTTCTAAGCCTTCCTGGGTAGCCTAATCCTATGTAATAAAACCCTAATATGCAAA
>NW_006320985.1:0-269 GCF_000327345.1 Myotis davidii
AATACCACACCTGCCAATCATCTGCAACCCACCGGGATCTGTTCAGAATGAGCTCAGGTCTCAGTCACGCCACCTAGCGGCAATGTTATGCTAGTAGCCAAGAGCTTTCTCGTCTCCGAATGCCACCCTTAGCAGTCAGTTTATAAACACCAAATGTGGGTATAAGAACTCTGAGAATAAAGCCAAAAACAAGATTGTCTGGGTGAAAAGGAAGGGCACCTGAATGTGATGTGACAACATCAACCAAGGGGATTAATACCAAAACTACT
>NW_006320986.1:0-269 GCF_000327345.1 Myotis davidii
GGGCTCTGCCCTCTCCTGGCATAGGTGTGGGTGTGAGACAGCCTGGCAGGTGCTGGCCTGAGATTTCCCCAAGAAGTGCCCCCAATCTGGAAGCCTGCGGGAGGGGAGGGGTGGGGTGGGAGGGGATGGAGGACCTGCGGCCCACTGCAGGGGGCTGGGCCCTGAACCCCCAGGCCAGGGGGAAACCTGGTCAGAAGCTCCCAGAGGCGGGAGAGGGAGCGGGAGGAGGGAGCGGGAGGAGGGAACGGGAGGAGGCAGGGAGAGGAGGG
>NW_006320987.1:0-268 GCF_000327345.1 Myotis davidii
TTAGAAGCTGTAAGTGGCACAGAATGATTACAAATTTTTTTTAAAAATCAAATTCAAGTTTCCAGTGATCTTAAAAGACAAGTTATAACTCTTTGTGTTCAGCTGAAATATCCAGTGTGGTTATTACCTAGGAATTCCCAGTTACGTAAAAAAAAGAATTACGAAGTCAAAGAAAATCTGCAACTTTGATTACTCGCAACCTTTTCAACAGGCCTCGCTAAAAACAAAAGGGTCTTCTGGCATGAGTCAAATTAACTCAAGAAACTTT
>NW_006320988.1:0-269 GCF_000327345.1 Myotis davidii
TCCTGGACATCCTCCTCTTTGCCAGAGTGAGTGTCTATAGAAGGGACCTGAGGCTTTGCCCAGAAGTAAAGAGGAAGGGGGAAAGCTGTGCACTCTTGTCTGCCTTTCCCAGATGAAGAATGGGAGTAGCTTGTCTGATAAGGACCTCCGTGCTGAAGTGGACACATTCATGTTTGAGGGACATGACACCACAGCCAGTGGCATCTCCTGGATCCTCTATGCTCTGGCTACCCACCCTGAGCATCAACAGAGGTGCCGCAAGGAGATCC
>NW_006320989.1:0-269 GCF_000327345.1 Myotis davidii
GTAATGAATATTCAGGCACCTGGTGTGGGAGCCTCTATGAATGGTGTAACACTTCCCTCCCTGGATTGAGAAGCCAAATAGCTCTTGTCAGATAATATGGAAGGCTTTGAACGGAAAGTTATGTGAATTTTGATGGAATTCTAGCTCTGCTAAAGTTAGGCCATGAGGGCTGTTCCATGGAAATCACTGATTCACTTATTCTGGTTTATTCTTTTCCTTCCATTTTTCTTCTGCCCTTTCACATTCCATAGACACAAAATATGCATTCA
>NW_006320990.1:0-269 GCF_000327345.1 Myotis davidii
AAAAAAAAAATGGTTTTAGGATGAAAAGAAGTCCAAACCTTGGCTTGTGGTAACCTTGTGCAAGTTTCTTAAACTTATCAGTTGCAAAATGAGATAAAATTACCTTCCCCAAAGCATTGCACTAAAACGACAGAATATAAAAGTACCAATTAAATAACAGGCATAGGTATCAAATGTGTGTGTGTGTATATGTGTGTAATTATACACTCTATTGTCAGATATTCAAATTGCAAGCCTTTTATATGAAAACTAGAGGCCCAATGCACGAA
>NW_006320991.1:0-269 GCF_000327345.1 Myotis davidii
AAAAAAAAAATGAGGAAAACAGTATGGTATACCAGAGCCAAACCAGGAGAGAGTGTATAGTAACAGGTGCCTTAGTACAGTATATAAATTAAAAATAACATGCAATAGTTGCTTAGTTGCAGCTAAACTTTACTGGAAAATGGGCCCAGTGTCGCTTACTCTTTTAATATTTTGAGAGAAGTTTTGAACATCTGGATTTTACATAATCTCCTGATTTTTAAATAATGTAACTTATTTGCATAATGTCAAAAGTAACATACGTAAAAAAA
>NW_006320992.1:0-269 GCF_000327345.1 Myotis davidii
CTAATGAGTTTGCCGACCACTGCACTAGTGAGTAAGACAAACAAAGTCCCTATCCTAATGGAGCTGACATTTGGGTAGAAGTAGGTGTTGGAGATAGAAGTAAACAAACTCACAAATAGTTACATTTTTAATCTATAATTGTAAATATGTATAAGCATGTATAAGTGGGCATAATTACATATTGTATTAAATGCTGAGAAGAAAATAAATAGTTTCTTCTTTAATATAAAGTACCATGGGGCCTTAGCCAGTTTTGCTCAGTGGATAGA
>NW_006320993.1:0-269 GCF_000327345.1 Myotis davidii
ATAGGCAAATAGAAGGTAACAAACACCTGTGTGGTTGTGATTCCCCGGGTAGCTGCATGAATCAGGAGCCTGATTTTGGCTGGATTTGGGCACTAAACTGGGACATTTTTATGAAATCCATACCCTTGCTGAGCCCTCCCACCCTTATAGACCAGGTCCCCTTGGACCTTCATAGGCTTCCCATAAACAAAAAATAGTATTAAGAACAAGATTTTTTTAAAATTTACTTGCAAGGGTCTCATGCACTGGGTCTGAGAAATTGTTTAATC
>NW_006320994.1:0-268 GCF_000327345.1 Myotis davidii
TGAGAAATGGTTATTGCCCAGGGATCCCTCTGCCTGATCTTCATCTTGGAACTCATTTCAAGCCCATCAAATGCTGAGCAGCGGGGAAGGTGTGGGCGGAAGAAATGTACAGAGAGAAACGGAATTCCAAACCAAACCTGGTTCAACTCATCTCCTAACAGGCAGCTCCCGCAGCCCAAGGTGTCCACTGAGTCCCCAGGAAGTGCAAGAAGCCAGAGGACACAGGCCCGGGCAGCTATGGGTTTAAGTGGAGACTTCTCGATGATGG
>NW_006320995.1:0-269 GCF_000327345.1 Myotis davidii
TTTCTTAGTGCGTGTGTAATCGGTGGTGTTTGAGGCCTAATAAAGACATCCTGGGTAGGACCTTCAGTACTTTGTACCTGGAAGGGAACTTAAGAAACAGTGCATTGTTAATCCAACTAATTGCATAGGTAACCATCCTTTGAAACCTAACAAATTCAGCTGATTTGGGGAGTGGTTTTGGAGTCCCTCTGCATTAATCAGTAGATTGTTTGTGGCATGTAAACACAACATAAAGTGTTGGGCAAAAGCAGGTTTACAGTTGTTTGTAT
>NW_006320996.1:0-269 GCF_000327345.1 Myotis davidii
ATCATTAAAAGCCAGCACATTTCCAGCTCTCATTATGCCCCTGACACTGTGCAAAGGGCTTGACCTTCTGTGTCCTCATTTCATGATGAAGGTAACCCGGGAGACTGCATTGCTATTACCCCTGTTTTACCAATGAGTGACGAAGGTGCAAGGCAGCTGTGCATCAGGACCAGCCGCATACACTTCAAGGTCCTTGTTCACAAATCATTAGTCATTTCAAGACGCTACAGCAGGGTATTAAACCCAGTGCAGGCCCTCTGCGCATGAAC
>NW_006320997.1:0-269 GCF_000327345.1 Myotis davidii
GTACTATGTGGTGAGCTTGGACATATGGATAAACCTGTAAAAATATCACATGTGAAATAAACGTATCTCTCACCCACATACAGGTTAGGGCAAAAGTAGGCTTACAGATGTGAGTATGAAAAACACAAAGTTTATTCTCTTTTTAAAAATGTCTTCTATATATTTAAAATATTTTTATTGACCTTTTATTTTTCATTCTTTTATTGAACTTTTATAAAGCGAGAAAGGGAGAGAGGGAGAAATGGTGATATGAGAAAGAAACATTGAAC
>NW_006320998.1:0-269 GCF_000327345.1 Myotis davidii
GTGCTCAGTGAAGAAGAGCTATTTTTTATTGTGAAGCCTCTAACCAGAACCTAATCATTTTAAATAGAAAGAGAGCCCATCTCCTGCCCCTCTGGGCTCCCAGGGTCCAGCCCACACACTGAGAGCATTCATTAATGCCACTAAGCTCCCTGCCTTTGCTTGAAGAACTCTGCTCCCCAGGAGACACAAATACACAAGCTTCTCCCTCAGCTCATCGTGGATGGAGCCAACAATGGGGAGGGGTGGGGAAATCTGCCCTACCAGGATCC
>NW_006320999.1:0-269 GCF_000327345.1 Myotis davidii
AAAATGAGGAAATGACTGTTAATATAGATCATTCATTGTATATTGTAATGTGCACTAAGATTCTAAAAGTATTACCCTAAGTTGCTAATACTTTCAAAAAGATATTAAAGTGAGGAAAGCAGTAGATTGTCAGAATTGAATGGAGATGAGGAGGCACCTCTTAACCTGACCATATCTCCAAAGGGCCTTGTTTAATGGATTCTACTTGTTATAAAGTCATTCCTACTATTTGTAAGTACACACATTCACATCACACACACAAAAACAAA
>NW_006321000.1:0-269 GCF_000327345.1 Myotis davidii
GGCCCCCAGGGGTAGCGGCACCTGCCAGGCTGGTGCGACGGCACATGCAGTAACGCACGGACACTCAGCGCAGGACCAGGACGGCGTGTGCGGGAAGCAACAGCTAAATGCTCTCTTGGTGCGGGCTGACGGGACCAGGGTTACGGCCCGCCCGACTGCACTGCGACTTAAACCATGGCCCTTCTAACCTGCCCATTCTGCAGCGCCGGGCCCTGCCCTCACAGATCCTGAGCCACGTCCCTCCATCACGCAGATTCGTGTACACAGCA
>NW_006321001.1:0-269 GCF_000327345.1 Myotis davidii
CACCTTGCTTGGTCTGTCCTTCCTGCGCTATTCTGGGGCCATCCACAGGAGGCAGAATTTGTCCCCACATCCTAGACCTTCATGGAGGACTCCCATGATCAACTTTGTATAGTTTTCTATTGCTATATAATAAGTTACCCCCAAAATTTAGTGACTTCAGACAGCATTTAGTGTCACAGTTTCTGTGGGTTAGGTCCAATTCAACATTGTCACGTCCACTGCCATCCCTTCCTGCTTCCAGCATGGGGATGCTTTCATGGTGGCCAGCT
>NW_006321002.1:0-269 GCF_000327345.1 Myotis davidii
AAGACTTAAATGTAAAACCTGAAACCATAAAACATATTGAAGAAAACTAAGCAGTAAACTTTTTGACATCAGTCTAAGAGATATATGTTTTTATATATCTTTCCAGGCAAGGAAAACAAAAGCAAAAATAAACAAATGGGATGATATCAAACTAAAAACTTTTGCATAGTGAAGGAAATCAGCAAAATGAAAAGGCAACCACTGAATGGAAAAAGATATTTGCGAATGATATAGCCAATAAAGGGTTGATATCCAAAATATATAAA
Source organism: Myotis davidii (assembly GCF_000327345.1). Lineage (NCBI taxonomy): Eukaryota > Metazoa > Chordata > Mammalia > Chiroptera > Vespertilionidae > Myotis > Myotis davidii. Next base: position 267 of record NW_006321002.1, read on the forward strand.
GAA
>NW_006321003.1:0-269 GCF_000327345.1 Myotis davidii
ATATTAAAATATTTTTTCTAATTAATTGCCTTTAAATGTGTATGAATCCGTGCACTGGGACACTAGTTAGAAAATGAAAAGCTTGAATAGTTCTTAAAGATGCTGTTTAAATGAGGTTAAAAGTTCTGACATTTGGTAACTTTGTTTTATTGCTCCTTTCCAGCGTGAGTTCATTTATTTATCAAATATCTGATGAGCATTTTCTGTGTGCCAAACAGTCATAATTGATGTGAATATAATGATGAAACAGTCCTTGCCTTATAGGAATC
>NW_006321004.1:0-269 GCF_000327345.1 Myotis davidii
CAGGGGGAGGCAGGGGAGGGAGGGAGCTGGCCCAGTCCCATGATGAGGGATGCAGGCGGGGCTCTGGCAGCTTTTGCACAGCCAGGCCCAGTCCCTGTCCCCTCGCCCCTCTCCCTCCGCAGCCATCAGGCCAGAGGGCAGGGCCGCTCCCAGTCTGTCCTCTGCAGCCACAGGTGGAGCTGACCGCCTCCCTGTCTCTCTGAGGAAATCAGACATTGGGGGGAGGGGGTGTGTCTCTGCTCCTCCTCCCCTGAAACAGGTCGGGCTTT
>NW_006321005.1:0-269 GCF_000327345.1 Myotis davidii
AAAATGAAGTACGGATGTTAACTGTTATTCATTCTCACAAAGGAATCGGCCAAAGACCAAGTCCTGCAAGGCTAAGGTGAAGTCTAGGATGCTAGAGCGAATGTGTGTGGTCGTGCGTGGAGACTGGTATGCCAGCTCATGCGGTCTGTCCTGTGTGGATGACATGGAGGAGTACGGGATCAGAAGGGCCTCATTCTCTATTGACAAAGAGACTTACATGTAGACGTGTACCATTAAATCCAAAAGGGATTCATGCAGAATCATTTTGT
>NW_006321006.1:0-269 GCF_000327345.1 Myotis davidii
ACTTGGCCATAAAAAAGAAGGAAATCTTACTTTCTGCAACAGCCTGGATGGATCTGGAGAGTATTCTGCTAAGTGAAATGAGCCAGTCAGAGGAAGACAAGTAACATCTGATTTCACTTACAGGTGAATCTAATGAACCACAACCAAAAGTTAGAAACAAACTCATGGGTAAAAAGAATAGACGGAAAGCTATCAGAGAGGAGGAGGTTAGGCGGGCTGAGTGAAAAGGTGAAGGGATTACGGAAAAAACAAACTAACAGGCAAAAAAG
>NW_006321007.1:0-269 GCF_000327345.1 Myotis davidii
GCTGGCTGGGGGGCCAAAACAACGTTGGGTGGAAGTTCTGAGAGTAAATTAGGCCAGAAGGAGGAAAAGAGTAAAGAATTCAAAGCCCCTACGATGCTCTCTCACCCCTTCAACGAAGAACTTACGGAAAGTATAGGAGGCAAGAACTCGGAGATGCCCCAGGAAGTACTGGAACACCTTCACGGAAAAACACTGGCACCAGCAACACCGAGACGCCTTATGGCCAATGCCATGCTTGGTGTTGCAAATGCTTTCGATCAGTTCACGAG
>NW_006321008.1:0-269 GCF_000327345.1 Myotis davidii
CTCATGCACACGCACACACATGCACGCACACACTCCCTGACTCACACATGCGCACACACACACACATTCCCTGACTCACTGACTCATGCACACGCATACACACACACACACATACTCACTGACTCACACACACGCACACACATGCATGCACACACTCCCTGACTCACACACGTGCACACACACACACTCCCTGACTCAGTGACTCATGCACATGCGCGCGCGCACACACTCACATGCACACACTCACACACACATACACACACACACAT
>NW_006321009.1:0-269 GCF_000327345.1 Myotis davidii
ATTCATTGGTTGATTCTTGTATGTGCTGTGACCAGAGACTGAACCCACAACCTTGGCGTATTGGGATAACACTCTAATCAGCTGAAGACCTGGCCAGGGCTCAAATTTGGTTTTCATGTTTTTTACTACAATTGTATCAATAACCATGAAGCAGAAATGTTTCCTGTGCTTTTAAACATTACATCAATGGCGAGGCAATGTAATAGGGCAGCAACTTGCCTTCGTCATTCCACATTATGTTTCTGAAATGCGTCCGTCCGTCCGTCCGT
>NW_006321010.1:0-269 GCF_000327345.1 Myotis davidii
TACTAGAATAATAGTGTTAGGTAATCGGTGGCCGCCTTGCATGTGGGCAGCCTACGGAGTGATTGAAAGGAAAGAAGAGGGAGGTAGTGAATATAGGTGCTTTTTCTAAAGAGTGGTAGTGATGGGAGGAGAGGGGAAGGTAGGAGGGAAGGAAGGCAGAATTTATACAGAGAACTACCCCCCCCCTTCTTTTAATTAAGGATAGGTAAACCTTGGCCACACGTTAAAATTAATGGAAGGAATTTTATGACTTGTGGAGAGGGTGATAT
>NW_006321011.1:0-269 GCF_000327345.1 Myotis davidii
GACCCTGCCCCATCTAACTTACAACCCCACCCAACCTGTTTACAGTGGCTTTTCCATTCGATGGCCTGTCCTTGCTAAGGTTTCAGACTTTCCTAAAATCTCTTAAGCGAGCAGCTGCTGGCATCAGCATGCCCCATACCTATTAATAAGAGGCCCAAGTCCCAGCACTAGTGCCTAGCTAGGCCTCGCCTGGGCACTTCCAAGCCCAGTACAAAAAGCAGCCATCTGCAGATCGGTTGGTAGTTCCTGCTGGGTGGCCCCAGGCAGTG
>NW_006321012.1:0-269 GCF_000327345.1 Myotis davidii
CAGATGAAAGAAATCTCCTCCTTCACTCTTGCCTCCTCCGTTTCGCCCACAACCTTGAGAGGTATACATTATCCTAGCTTGATAAGTGAAACACATTACAGAACACCCACCCTTCACCAGTTTCTAGACCGCGCCCAGTAAACTGCTGATCATACGACAGGTGTGCAGTGCAAAGGAGAACGGAGTTACCTCCTCAGCTCCAGGAAAAAGTACTAAATAAGTCTACCAAAGTAACATCCACGGCGACAGTCTTGCTCTCTGCTGGGATG
>NW_006321013.1:0-269 GCF_000327345.1 Myotis davidii
AACATGGTAATTAAGTTGCAAAGATTTTAATTATGATTTCCTCACCAAATCCAATGGTCTTTTCTTGCTGCTGTTATTATTGTTATCGGTATCATGTATGATGCACCAAAAAAATCATGTAGTAACTATTTTAACCCTCCCTTTGAGAGATGAGGGAGCAAGGAAAATTCCCTTGCCCCAGTTACCCAAGGAGTACATGGCTGAGCTGGAATTTGAACACATGCCCCCTGGCTTGAGAAACTATTCTTTCCCCTTTATTTCTCTGATTT
>NW_006321014.1:0-272 GCF_000327345.1 Myotis davidii
GAGGTAGTACAAGGTCCCATTTTACACCCTAGCACATTTCTGTTCTACCTGCATTAACAGCTGTTTCTTTTTTCTCTCTTTTTAAATACACAGCACTACATTTGAAACTGCATTAAATGTGCCAAAATTACAAATTTTTATAACCATTTCCACTTCTTTTTAACATCTCTTTTTAATACAAATGATTGGATTATGTACCCCTTATCATTTGCTCTGGTCCATAAACAGAACTAAACAATAATGCTAGAAAGTACCTTGTCATTCCATTTTTT
>NW_006321015.1:0-269 GCF_000327345.1 Myotis davidii
ATTTTTTAGTATAATTTATGAACACATAAATTTTTTTAACTTTTTGTTTGTTAATCAACACCCAAGGATATTTTTTTCATTGCTTTTTAGGAAGGGTGGGAGCGGGGGTTGGAGAAAGAGAAAGAGAGAAAGGAACTTCAATGTTAGAGAGACACATAGAATGATAGCTTCTTCCACAAACCTGGACCAGGGCTGGGTAGCAAACCTGCAACTCAAGGTATCGTACATGCCATTGACCAGGAATTGAGACCCTTTGGTGCACAGACCAC
>NW_006321016.1:0-269 GCF_000327345.1 Myotis davidii
TCCTTGGGCCAATACTCTATCCACTGAGCCAAAATGGCTAGGGCAGATGTGACTATCTTAATAGCAGATGAAGCAAGATGAGGAGAAGACTCTTAGTATAGTATTATAAAATTTTAGGTGAATGAGACAATCTCCCTTTTCATTCAAAACTGTAGCTAAAGCTACTAGCTTAAGTGCAATGGACACCTGTCTCTCATTGAGAAAAGTTTAAATATCAGATGTAAATTAAAATGTTTCACATATTTAAAATAGAGTATAATTCATAAAAA
>NW_006321017.1:0-269 GCF_000327345.1 Myotis davidii
GACCCACAGGTTGAGAACCACTGAGCTAGATGATCCCAAATAATATGGGTCAGCTTCATCCAATCAGTTGAAGACCTTAAGAGCAACTATTGACATTTCTTGGAAAAGAAGGAATTATGCCTTGAAACCCTCAGTCTCCAGCTGCAAGACTTCATATTTGCCAGCCCCACAACTACATTAGCCTAGTTCTTAAATTATGTATAATTTGCTATGTATAATATATATGCATGAACTACATAAATATCCTATCTAATAATAGACAAACATGG
>NW_006321018.1:0-269 GCF_000327345.1 Myotis davidii
GCCCTGCTAGAGATGAGCTAATAATCAAAACACCCATGGAAAAATTTCACCAGGCATGAGGGTCAGTACTTACAACAAGCAGCAGGATTCAGTGGCCATGAGCTTCAGATAATAGAGTATCTGAAAGACAACATGAAAAAGAACACTTAAAATGACAAAGACAGAGAAGAATTAAATCCCCAAGGAAAGACGACACTACAAAGAACATAAGGATGGGGGATGGATCGGAGGGAGCAGAGCTCTACCTCTTCTTCTCCAGTCTTTGCTCT
>NW_006321019.1:0-269 GCF_000327345.1 Myotis davidii
AGTTGAACTTTAAAAATCCATATGTCATATAGCCTGCGTCATTATCAAGGCATAGATCATTTCTATAACTCTGGAATATTTCCTGTGTCTCTTCTCAATCAATCAGTTTTCTATCCCCAAATGCCCAGAAGAAACACCAATGTTATTTCTACCGCCATATATTAGTTTTAAACATTCTAGAACTTCTTATACATATATCTATTTGTGTATAAAACTTTTCAATTAAGTATAATTATTTTTTAGATTCACCCATGTTGTTGCACACACCA
>NW_006321020.1:0-269 GCF_000327345.1 Myotis davidii
GGAAGTGCATTGTGGGCGAGGCTCTGGGGGACAGGGGATCAGGCCCCCCTCCCTCCCACCCTCCCCTCCGGGTCTTGGAGACACGGGGGACCCACCCCGGGGAGCACCAGAGAGGAGCTGCACTCAGCATCCGGCTGTCACTCCACCCCATGCCCCTGCCCCCTGGAGCTGCCCCCACGGTTCTCCCCGGGGCCCTCCATTCGGGTCCCCACCCCGGCCCTTGTGCTGGGAGGAGAGCCCGGCCAGCGTGGCTCAGTGGTGGAGCGTCC
>NW_006321021.1:0-269 GCF_000327345.1 Myotis davidii
CCCCTAAGCTTATCAAAAAGTGTTTTAAAACCACTGCAATTCAAAACCAAATTATTTATGTATATGTTACTCAAATGTTTAAAACCATTACATGGACTCCTGAGCATGTTAAAAGAGCAATTAGATCATTTTATTTCAGCTGAACAATTTACATATGCTTAAAAATGGTAATTCTTAAACAGAAAACAAATAAAGGACAATTTTAGTTTTTGCATTCAGTTGAAGAAAATCATTTATTTCTGTAGTCACATTTCCTAGGGGCAATACAG
>NW_006321022.1:0-269 GCF_000327345.1 Myotis davidii
CTAATAATTATCCTTAACCCACATACGTTTATTTATATTATGTCCACTGTGACCCATGGCTTCACACTCTATCTATAGACTAATAATTCCTAAGTTTATATCTCAAGGTTTGACCTTTCCACTGAATACCAGAATCATATACATAGCTCATTTGATATTTCTACTTGCACATTGAATAGCTATTTCTAACCTAATAGGGCCAAGCCAGAACTATTTACCCAACTCCTACCAATGCCAAACTGGTCCTACTATTCTTTCTTTTTTTAAAA
>NW_006321023.1:0-269 GCF_000327345.1 Myotis davidii
GCGGGTGGAATGCTGATGTTTATGTAAAGAACAACTTGCAATTGTATTGGCAACAAATGCTTACCCTTGCGTTACTGAAATTAAGATATATGCAATGAAACTGTTCTGCATAGGAACATACAGATGCATAACAATTATTATCATTGTGAGAACTTAACTACATGTTTATGAAATCCCAATTTCAATAGACAGTAAGAGTGGGAAGCATTGTCATTATTTAAATTGCAATAAAGAATAACATTAGATTGTAAAATATAAGAGTAAAAAGA
>NW_006321024.1:0-269 GCF_000327345.1 Myotis davidii
CTACCGCCCCCCTAAAAGGCGGGCACAGGTTTAGTGACCTTTTAATTACAACTGCCCTGTGCTGTCATTGCGGTGTCCGGCCACTACGGGGCGATGGCGTGGGCCGGGGAGAGGTCCTCCCAGGCGCCGGTGGTCAGAGAGCACACCTGGACCAGGCCGGCGCAGTCGTGTGACGTCACATCGCGCGACGTCGCGAAGCGGAGAGGCGCTGTCCCTGGTACCTGGATCTCAGTGGAGATCGCCATGGTTCCGCGGGTGCAGCTCCCCCT
>NW_006321025.1:0-269 GCF_000327345.1 Myotis davidii
CTCCCACAGCTGGGCATTGTCGCCACGCACAGTGAGTGAGGAGGCGACCGCCCCACCTCTGCCCATTGTGAGGGCTTTGTTACCCACTGTCCTTCACAGACGTCCAGACATGGGCTGTCGTGCTGCAGCGGCCCCTCTCTGGTTGGCCCTCGATTCCGTGCAAAGTCATCAGGGAGCCAGGCCACAGCTTTCCTTCCTCTGTCAATAGGTCCTAGGATACTTTCCAGGAGGCCACAGGTCTAAGCAGAAAGATGGATTCATTGTACAGA
>NW_006321026.1:0-269 GCF_000327345.1 Myotis davidii
TAGTATGGACATTTTAATAATGTTAATTTTTCCAACCCATGAACATAGTAAATGCTTCCACTCAATTTCTTTCTTCAATGTACTATAGTTTTCAAAGTACAGGTTATTATGTTTTTTGTTGTAACAGTAAGTGGGATTATTTCTAATTTATCTTCCTGAGAGTTCATTATTGGGGTATAAGAATGCTACTGATTTCCTGCTACTTTGCCAAATTCATTTATTATATATCAAGTAATTATTTGATGGAGTGTTTAGGGTTTTCTATGTAC
>NW_006321027.1:0-269 GCF_000327345.1 Myotis davidii
TGATTTAAAAAAATTTTGCCACTGCATGTGTCAGTTTTTTAAGTTAACTGATTTATTTATAATAAAGAAAAGCTGTTCAACAAGCACTATTGACTGTTCCTCTCTTTCTCCTGCGATATGTCTTTGCTGCCTTTGAACTAGTTTTGTCTGCCAAGGGAGCAGGTCTCACTAGCAAATAAGAGTAGCAGGCATTAAAAATTGAAAGAGTAGATTTAAATGCAATGAACACTGGCCATTAGCTTAATACCACCACCACTACCACCACCACC
>NW_006321028.1:0-269 GCF_000327345.1 Myotis davidii
TTTTTTATCAATACCTTCCTTTAATTAGGTGAATTCTTTCTATAAGTATATTTATACCTGGATATATATTGGGTTTGGTTGCAGAGCGTTGCAATAGAGTGACTATCAAAAAACAAACAAACAAAACAACAAAAACAGCAACGAAAACAAGCAACATGACATTTGGGGTTACCAAAAATGTACAAAAGTGATAATTATTCTATATTGTAGTATACCATGGTTATATTCATGGACTCAAGCATTTTGCCAAAACAAGGATTCCAGTCTAT
>NW_006321029.1:0-269 GCF_000327345.1 Myotis davidii
ATCTATCTATCTATATCTATCTATCTATCATCTTATCTATATCTATCTATCTGTCTATTCATTCTCCATCCCTCTATCCATCCATCATCTCTCTATGCATCCATCTATCAAACTATCATTTATTTATCTATCAACTTATCCTCCATCCATTGATCCATCCATTATCCATCCATTCACCTGTCCATCCATCATCTACCTAATTATTACCTATCTAATCTATCATCTATCATCTAAATTCATCCTCCATCCATCCATCTAGCTACCATCTA
>NW_006321030.1:0-269 GCF_000327345.1 Myotis davidii
AATCTCTCCTCTGCCTGGCGATGAAGACCAAAGCAGAAGGTCAGTCTTAGAGATCCATGGGGACCTCAAGGGCATCTTCTCCCAACAGCCCCTCCTGCTCCTGGCACACCTGCACTCTGCCCAGCTCAGGTGGTGCAGGAACCCTCCAGGCCAGCGAGAGCGCTGTCTCCGTGCAGCCCGGCCGCCCTGGGTGGTCGCTTACCTCCAACAGGAATGTCCAGGTGTTAGCTGCAAAGCTGGGCGATGACTCTGAAACCAGACAACCAATG
>NW_006321031.1:0-269 GCF_000327345.1 Myotis davidii
TACAATGGAGTAAAGACAGTCTCTTCAATAATTAAGATAATTGGACATGTTAAAAAACAAAAACACCAAGAAAGTATACTACCAACTATATCATACACAAGAATAAACTAAAAAAAATGGATAAAAGTCTTAAATGTAAGATGTGAAACCATAATAATCCTGGGAGAAATCATAGGCAGCCAAATATCAGACATTTCAGGCAGCAGAATCGTCACTGATACAGAAGCTAGGGCAAAAGAAACAAAGGAAAAAATTAACAAATGGGACTA
>NW_006321032.1:0-269 GCF_000327345.1 Myotis davidii
TTATCCTCACAGACATTTGTTTAAAACTTTCTTTTTGTAATAGATTCATTATCTTGTTTTGCATGCCATGGAAACAACCAAATTTGTTTGTCAGTTGTATTGTGTTATCAACTCTCATCAGAAGTTTTACACTGAATGGTATAAGTAACAAATTAACTATAGCCATATTAAAGATAACTAACTTTCTTAAGTTAGCTTCATTATCTGAAAACAGTTTTTTTTCAAATAGTTTTTTTTCTTTGTAATATATTTTTATTGATTTCAGAGAG
>NW_006321033.1:0-269 GCF_000327345.1 Myotis davidii
GGCATTTGGGTTGTTTCCTCTCTTTGGCTATTATGAATAGTGCTGATATAAATATTTGTGTACAGATTGGTATACAAACACATGTTTTCAATTCTCTTGGGCATATAAGAGTAGAATTGCTGGGTTATAAGTTTATGTTTAATATTTCAAGGAAGAGCCAAACTGTTTTTGCAAAGTGGCTGCATCATTTTAGAATCCCACTAGCAATGTATAGGGTTCTAATTTTCCCACGGTCTTGTCAAAACTTGTTATTGTCTTTCTTTCTTATT
>NW_006321034.1:0-269 GCF_000327345.1 Myotis davidii
GTTAGACTTGCATTATCTTTTCCAAGGGTCTAAGTTCAGGAAGCTATATGCTATTTGAAAGAAATGGTTGCTCAGTGCAAAGTCAAGTCAATCTTCTTTTCTACAGCTTATCATTTGATCATGCCTTATTTCATTTTATTTCTTACATTTTACTTGGATCGTGACTTAACTGCATATTTTCTCCCTTCCCTACATGTTACCAATGACCTTTTTTTTTTTATTTTACTGACAAAAATATAATGTGTTGTTAGCAAATTCTTGGAATATCA
>NW_006321035.1:0-269 GCF_000327345.1 Myotis davidii
TTTAAAGATATTTCTAGAGCCAACAGAAAAGAATTTGAAAAAGGAAATCAAGATTCAATCAGGCAGAAAGTGATTAGTTTACTCCAACATGGATAAAGTGTTTCAAAATACCACCTATCACTAATGACTCATCATAAAAGGGCCCAGCATATCCAAGGGAAAGTAAAATTATTTTGGAAGCAAAGAATATCTTTTATTTATTATGGTTTATTTCTCTTAGAGTGTAAAAAACTTTCCCATTCCAGGTCAGGGCACATGCCTGGGTTGCA
>NW_006321036.1:0-269 GCF_000327345.1 Myotis davidii
ATGGCAATATTATTAAAGTGGCTACTTTTCCTCGATTTGGCATTCTCAAAATACAGCTTCCTCAAAAATAAAATTAAAAAATCCCCAGGTGAACCTTTCCGCTAGTGCCATTTTATGGTTTTATGGTAGAAAAATGCACCTTTTTTTAGATAATAGAGGTGAGATGTCAAGCTCTACACTCCACAATTTATTAATTAATAACTTATTGTAACTAATTAAAAATTACAGATTTATTAGCATCTCTTCACACTTTCAAAGGAAGATTATAG
>NW_006321037.1:0-269 GCF_000327345.1 Myotis davidii
CTCAGCTGCCCCTGGTTACCTGAGCCTCAGAAGGGGCCCTGGGAGGGTGGGCAGATGCCATCCAAGGCTTTCCTGAGCCTAGGGCCAGCTCTGGGCAGCTGTGCAGCCACCAGCCACCATCCAAGGCTTGCTTGTGCCTTGGGTTGGCCCTGGGTGGCTGGAGGGCTGAGGGGACTAAGGGACTCTGGTGGCAGGCATGTGGAGCAGATTCGGCCTTGCATCGCACTTGCCACCCTGGCAGGGCTGAGGGAACTAGGTGCCACCATCTT
>NW_006321038.1:0-269 GCF_000327345.1 Myotis davidii
TTAAAAAATTAAAACATATAGATAAGAAAATTTATCTTTTGACCATAGCCCTCAATTTCAATATGAACTCCCCAAGAGGTAACAATTGTTTATATTGGTATGTAAATTGACATATTTTTTGTATATAAATATTTACATATGTTTCAATTGAGAATATTTAATACTGCTTTATGTGGCTGTATGTGTATTTACATAATGGTACTGTACTGAATATTCATTTTATACCTTGTTTTAAAAAAATTAATACTATTTCTTGGAGCTCTTTTTTT
>NW_006321039.1:0-269 GCF_000327345.1 Myotis davidii
TAGCAGTTCAGAGGGAAAGAATTGAGAAAACAGGAGAAAATCATTCATCAAGTAATTCAAGGAAATTCCCCAGGATTAATGGCAGATCGAAAGGGCCCAGTGAGAGCCAAACAACGGATGAGAAGAGAGCCACACAACAACACAACATTGAGAAATTTCAGAGCCTTACTGGAAAAAATTAGACCCTAAAACCTCAATAGAGAGAGAAAAATAGTCATAAATCAAAACACACTTTTTCTAGAATAACAAAGAAAATGGAGCAATAACTT
>NW_006321040.1:0-269 GCF_000327345.1 Myotis davidii
CAGACTGGACCAGCTGCACCTGGGAGTGGACACATGTGGAAATGGGACAGGAGTGGGTGGTAATCCTTTTTTACTCTCCCTGGTCCCCCCCACTTAATCAAGACACTGGGGATCCCCTTACCTGTAGCCAGGGCCACCAGGAGTAGGGTTCTCCAACTCCAGTCCATGGTGAGGGCTGTGCTGTGAGAACTTCTGGCGGGGAGGGTGTGGCTGTAGGTGATGCCCTCAGGGAGCAAACTTATCCATATTTAACCTAGTCTGCCTCCTCT
>NW_006321041.1:0-269 GCF_000327345.1 Myotis davidii
CAGTTGGTTAGAGTGTTGTCCCAGTGCACCAAGGTTTTGGGTTCGATCCCCAGCCAGGTCATACACAAGAACCAGCCAGTGAATGCATAAGTGGGACAGCAAATCAATGTGGGTTTTTTCCTCTCTCGCTCCCCCGTCTCTCTCAAATCAATAAAAAACATTTTTTATAAAGAAGTAGGGAAAATAGCAGCATAGGTAAACGCAGTACCCAGCACCTCCCACAACCACATCGAAATTTACAACTAAAATACAGAACCACCATCATTCAG
>NW_006321042.1:0-269 GCF_000327345.1 Myotis davidii
CTTATTTCCTTCATTGCACCTCCCATATTCAGGGCACAAACGAATTCATCGTTTATATAAATACTCAACCTTGTATCTCTATAAGTGGGCAACTGAAAAAAATGCTACTTATTATAGACTCAGTGGACCCCTTGAATTATAGAATTGGTGTCAGTTAATTGAACTTAAAGTCATACGCTGACCCTCACTCACTTCAGTGTTCCTCTTACTCTATTGGAAGTTGGGAGAGAAAGGTGAGTAAAATGAGGTCTGTAAGTTCAGGATCCTTA
>NW_006321043.1:0-269 GCF_000327345.1 Myotis davidii
AGAGAGAGAGAGAGAGAGAGAGAGAGATCGGGTAAGTTTCCTTCCATATGCACCCAGACAGGAGATCAAACATGCAACCTGGGTATGTTCCCTGACCAGGAATCTAACTGGAAATCTTTTGGTGCCCAGGAGAACATTCCAACCAACTGAGTAACTTCGGCCGGCTAAAGTATTTTTTTAAATACCTGTTCCATATTTTATTTAGAAATGTTAATTTAGGGAGACTGTATGTCTACTTTACATTTATTGCATATAACCCACATATCAGT
>NW_006321044.1:0-269 GCF_000327345.1 Myotis davidii
CACAAACCCAAGGATTATTTTTTTAAATGACTCCTTAGAAAATCAGCAACATAACATTCTTATATTTAAGATACTTTTTGTGACATTGAGTTTGTTTCTGCCTTCTTGAGAAGTTAAGACCCATTATACAATGGAACAGAAGTTAAGAAAAGCATGGCAGAGCAACTAACTCCAAGCTACCTTTCATTCTTGGGAAGATAATGTCAGTGAAAAGCCCTGTGCAGATGTAAAGAATCATGAACAGAGAGGAAGGGTGTTAGCAGAAAGGA
>NW_006321045.1:0-269 GCF_000327345.1 Myotis davidii
TAATTCACAATATAGGAGTTTAGACTTGCAAAAATATCATTTTGCAAGCATCTTAGATAATTATAGAATCAGCATTTTAGAGCTCAAGGTTTAAAAATCCTCTTGTAGGACCCACACTACATAGATAGGAATGCTAGGGAGGGGACCTGCCTGAGATGAGTTTCCATGGCCTTATTCCTCCCGACCCCCTTAGTTCCATGATAAAATAAACCACAGCTTGACCTACCTAAGATAAATTAATGCTCAGGGAACCCTCTCCTGGTTCTTGA
>NW_006321046.1:0-269 GCF_000327345.1 Myotis davidii
CTGTATCATACCAGTTGCTTACACTGCAACCGTGTGAGTAGATGTCTAACTGCTACAGAAGGACAAGAGAACCATAAATTTGACTGGTAGTGGAGTCCGTACTAAAAGCAGTAAAAACAAGAATGAAAAATGCTACGTGTGGAGAACTTGCTTAAGGAGCTAACGAGAAACTTGAGAATATCACGAATTCCATAAGAGGCAAAAAACCCCTCACGTCTCCTAAGTTAAAAACGTGTTTGATTTTGATCTCTACAAGAAGGAAATGCATA
>NW_006321047.1:0-269 GCF_000327345.1 Myotis davidii
AATAATAAAAAACACAAATTGCTGATTTGGGGGTTATATTGATATTTACTCAATTGAACGAAGAAAATTAAACTAAAAATTGCACTTCTTTATTTCCTAGATTTTTGATAATGCATAGCAAGGAGGGGATAATCACTTTTATTTTTTTTAAATGGAAGAACAGACAAGATTGTGCGTGTTCAGGATGGTATGGCTATAGACAATGCAATATATAGATAAGGTATTATATAATAGTTCACTTGAAGCCTATATAATTTTATTAACCAACT
>NW_006321048.1:0-269 GCF_000327345.1 Myotis davidii
AGGTCAGAGCCATGTCCGGAAGTATTAGAGGGTTAAGTACCAGAACCTAGTCATTTCAAGTCAGTCTTTAGATAAAAACAAGCAATAAAACCTCATAGTTTTAAATGTATATGTTTGTGTTTCTGATCTTCTTTTCTATAATCTTTATCTTATAGCTTGGTCATGAGCACCGACAGTAACTCTTTGGCACGTGAATTTCTGACCGATGTCAACCGGCTTTGCAATGCAGTGGTCCAGCAGGTGGAGGCCCGGGAAGAGGAGGAGGAGGA
>NW_006321049.1:0-269 GCF_000327345.1 Myotis davidii
AGCCTGCCTATGTTCCCCAAAATTCCTGCTTCAGTTGGTCTCTCATTAGTTAGTATTTTATTGATATTTATTTCATGCCATTCACTTACTTTACAAGTGTTACCTCTTGTAGTACCCACAGACACCCTATAAAATAAGTGAGTCAGTATTGATCTCATTTAACAGATGGCACATGTAAGTCTTAAAGAGGTTGAGAGAAGTTGTTGGGCTCCAGCGTTAGTAAGGAACTGAGATTCAAGCTTGGCAGGCTGCAGGTCTCCCAAATCTCC
>NW_006321050.1:0-269 GCF_000327345.1 Myotis davidii
GTTTGTCCGCCAAAGGGGTCCGGACCTACAGGTTGAGAACTGCTGTTGTAGATGGTGTGATGCCAGATCCTCTCTATTTCATCCCCGTTGGTAATGATGCTATGCTTCATGAGGTATTTCAGGGTAAGGATGCTGCTCTTGCTCTGGGTCTTGTTTCCCACATAGCTGTCCTTCTGCCTCATGGCCAACCCATGATGCCCTGGTGTCAGGGGCACTTGAGAGTGTGAAGGATCATGACCTAGGGCAGTGATGGCGAACCTATAACACGC
>NW_006321051.1:0-269 GCF_000327345.1 Myotis davidii
TGTGAGATGAGAAATATTATATATATGAGGAGAGGGAAAAGCAATGTGAACTCTTAAACAGGCATATCCTATGCACAGGGGTTCTTGCACAAAATGCCAATAAGTATATCAATATTTTTCTGGACACTGAAATATTCTCCTGTTTATCTTTGAATGGTAGGCAGCAGTGTGCGGATGAGAAATGAATGTAGGAGAAAGGCCCTTCTTTGACCATATTTTACTGAACGGAATTTCTCGGACAGTTTCTCATGCTGAGAACATTACTGTTT
>NW_006321052.1:0-269 GCF_000327345.1 Myotis davidii
TTGGTGGAATTAGAATATTGGTCATCCTTGTAGTTGGGGATGTTGAGTAATGGCTGGAAGAGAGGTTTCTAGGCCACTACAAATGCTACTCACTGATCTCAGTTGTGTGTTCTGTGAAATTCCATCTGTCTCTCAGTTATGATTTGTCTTTTTATTTATTTTTTGTTTTTTTCTCACTTGTGATTTGTACACTTCTCTACTGTTATACTTTAATCTAAAAGTTCACCCCAAAATTCCAACCCAGTGTGTGTGTGTGTGTGTGTGTGTGT
>NW_006321053.1:0-269 GCF_000327345.1 Myotis davidii
TTTTCTTTATCATATCAGCCAAGTCAGAGTTTTGCTGACTTGAGGCTGACTTCTCCCTTGCTCTAGTCAGCTGGGGCCATTTAGTAGGAGGGAGCAGAGGTCCCTCTAAGACCAAGCCTTTCACATATGTGGGAGATGCACAGGTCTCTAGTTAGAGAACTCTGTGAGGATGGTGCTTGTGGTGCCAGAAAGACCTCTGTGTATGGATTAATATTATAACAGGGAGGAGAGAAAAGGAAATTTGAATAACCCAGACAGCCTATGCTGAA
>NW_006321054.1:0-269 GCF_000327345.1 Myotis davidii
TTATCCAGTTATTGATAGCATGTACATTTTATCCTTTGAGTCATGATGCTATTACATGCATATTTGTTGCAATTGTCCCAGCTTAGACCAGGAGTTCTTTCAGTTTGGTGCCTGAGTCCCCGTGACGTGTCTCCATGCTTTTGGTCTTAGACCACGTCCTTATTTCCTGCCACTACAAGTCTCCAGGCAAACCTTGTACTCCCCTTGCTCTATCCCTAGAATAAGCTTTTTTTTAAATTTTTTATCCTCACCCGAGGATATTTTTCCAT
>NW_006321055.1:0-269 GCF_000327345.1 Myotis davidii
GGGGGGATGGGGTGATGATAACAAAGATGCAATAGGCTGTTTCACTGCATTATCCTTCCCTAACTACTCTTAAACTATTTCTAACCATTCTGTGGCTTTGATAGTTTGCAACAATTACTAGTGCCAATGTTTCCTATAGTCCACTTACATTACTTGTGCACATAGTGATTCAGTAGAAAAACCGGGGAAGTGGGATTATTTTAAAATAAATCAATAATGTTCAGCTTACTAAAAAACAGAGGGTCAACATTCAATCAAGTATCGGCTGG
>NW_006321056.1:0-269 GCF_000327345.1 Myotis davidii
ACACACACACACACACACACACACCACACAAAGTATAAATGTCATTAGACTCTTACACATCTGGTAAGTGAATTACATTCTAGAGAGTTCATTGGTTTGCATGAGTTATATGTATCAATTCTGAGGAAACAAATTGCCCAGTGTTGTCTGAAACTCAGTAGGGGTTACAGTAAACTACCCTTAAACTTGGTGATCCATTAGTTTTTATGAGTATGCGACTGCATGAGTCTCCTGAACCCTTCTACCCATGAGAAAATTCATTTCCCTTA
>NW_006321057.1:0-269 GCF_000327345.1 Myotis davidii
TTTAACCAGGAGATAAGCTCTAATTCTTCATTTAGTTACTCCTTTGCTGGGCACTCAGTTTCTTAAGACTTAGTGGTCTCGGGTGAAAAATAGGAAGAATAATATGTGCCTCATAGCAATGTTGAAATTTAATATGTGGTTTAATTGTGTCTTCCAAAAAGATATATCTAAGTATTAACCTAAGTACTAGTGAATATGTCCTTATTTTCAAAGAGTATGTTTGCAGATGTAATTAAGTTAAGGATCTCAAGAAGAGATCATCTCGGATT
>NW_006321058.1:0-269 GCF_000327345.1 Myotis davidii
TATTCTTATAAAGAGAAGGAGGGCTTTTTAATTCTCAAAAAAGCTTGGGTTTAAGCATGTGCTCTTAAAGAAATAAGGCGCACTTCTGCCGCTATTCGAGAAGGAGATGGGATAGCTGAGCGCTGGCCTGGTATTTCATTTGAGGTCTGTTTTGTGCTCTCCCATGGCTGCAGGGTGGGCACCTCCCAGGGCCTCAGCGAGCCTCTGTCACCCTGGATTCTCCGTCTGGAAAACGAGGATAAGAATTCTGTAGTTGTCGCGAAGAGGGT
>NW_006321059.1:0-269 GCF_000327345.1 Myotis davidii
TTCAGGAGTGATCACCCTGCATTTCCCATTCTTTTTTTTAAAACCTCACCTAAAGATATGCTTATTGATTTTAGAGAGAGGGGAGAGGAGAGAAAAAGAGAATAGCTAGCTAGATACATGGATACATCTATATCTATGTGAGAGAGAACATCGATTGGTTGCCTACCATATGCGTCCCAAGAGGGGATTGAACCTGCAACTTTTCAGTATATAGGGCGATGCTCTAACCAACTGATCCACACCAGCCAGGGCCCCATTCTTCTTATCAG
>NW_006321060.1:0-269 GCF_000327345.1 Myotis davidii
GGTTTCTGACTTGGGCACTTGGAACACAAATGCCCTTGCTATGGCTGGGAGCAGCCACGCCAGGTGGAGAAGCAGGTGGAGAGCACCCTAGGCCACCCGGTTAACAGCCACACTGAGCTCCCAACTGACAGCCAACACCAGCTGCAGCCCCAACAGGGACCTTCTAGAATGTTCTGGACCAGTCAGGCCCCAGTGACTGCAGTCCAACCCCGTGTGACATGGAGCAGAAGAACTGCCCGCTAAGCCCAGTCAACCAGAGAATGGGAGAG
>NW_006321061.1:0-269 GCF_000327345.1 Myotis davidii
GAGAGAATCATTGATTGGCTGCCCTCTGCACGCACACACACACACCGGGGATCGAGCCCGCAACCTGGACATGTCCCCAACAGGGAATCGAACCGTGATCTCTTGGCTCAAAGGTCAACGCTCAATCACTGAGCCATGCCGCCCGAAGGGAAGAAGGTTTCGCCTTGTTGGCCAACCCTCGCGGGGCCAGGGATGCCCGGGAGCTGTGCTGAGGTTTCTGTGGCCTTGTTCCCGCCCAGCTGTGCCCTTAGGGCACCCACCCCAATGCA
>NW_006321062.1:0-269 GCF_000327345.1 Myotis davidii
GGAGGCGAGAGGCCGAGGTGGCGAGAGCCAGCCTGCAGCCATTGGAGTCCCAGGTCTGTCGTGCTGAGCCCGGCTTCCCTGCTGCTCTCGTTGCCTTATTCCTCCTCACTGACGGGGGGTGTGCTGTCTCCCAGCTAAGCTGGAAGCTCCAAGAGGGTCAACCTTTGTCTTTTTTTTTTTTTTTTTGCCTGACACGGAGTAGGTGCTCAACGAAGCTTGCCCGATGACACAAACTGGTGACTTGCTTAAGGCTGTGCGCTAGTGTAGGT
>NW_006321063.1:0-269 GCF_000327345.1 Myotis davidii
ATATCCCTCATCAGAGTGGTACATTTGTTACAGCTGGTGAACATACATTGACAATCATAATTACCCAAAGTCCACAGTTTACCTTAGGGCTCAATTTTGGTGTTGTTCATTCTCTGGGTTTGGACAGATATATCCATCATTATAATCTCATACACACTATTTTCATTACCCTAAAAATTCTCCATGCTCTGCCTATTCATCCATCACCACATCTCATCTCTCTAACCCATAGCAACCACTGATCTTTATACTATTTCCATAGTTTTGTA
>NW_006321064.1:0-269 GCF_000327345.1 Myotis davidii
CACCGGGAATTCTGGGGGAGAATGACATCATCAAGATGGACAGAGACACCCCCACAGATGTTAGCATTTCGAGAAGAGAGGTCAGAGGAAAACCAAGAGATGCTGTTGTAACGGAAGCCAGAGCTCGGAAGAGTTTCAGAGAGGAGAGAGTCGTTAGAGTGGGACCTGTTCGTGGATGGACATTTTGGGGGGAGGGGGGTTGGCATGGGCGCAAACATCAATTTCCTGAGCTTTCACCATTTAAGGAAAGTGAGGAAGGTCAAGGGTAC
>NW_006321065.1:0-269 GCF_000327345.1 Myotis davidii
TTTCACCATGTTTTTATTTCCCAGTCTGTCATTACAAATGTGGTTCAATGAGACGTTTCTCACAATTTAGGAATGCATCTGTGATTTCTATACCCGTGAAGAGAAAAAGGCTAACTTTAGAGAAGGTGCTTGCTGCCTGATTTTGGGTGGCCTCTTGTCCTAAGCCTCATCTCTTCTCAGATGCTATAGAATAGGCCCCAGACTGTTTTTAAAAGATGGCAAAAATGGCACAAGGAAAATATGCAGGCTGTGGTTGGGCAAAAAGATTA
>NW_006321066.1:0-269 GCF_000327345.1 Myotis davidii
ATAAACTAATGAACAAAATATATCCAGAGACATGTATACATGGAAGAGAATGACAGATCTCAGAGGTGAGGGGATTAAAGGGAATGGAAAGAGATTAACCAAATAACATATATGCATATAGGGTTAGGCAATGGACACAGACAATATAGTGTGGGAAAGGCCTGGCATGGTGCAGGGGTTGGGTGGAGGGGGAAATGGAAGACATCTGTAGTACTGTCAACAACAAATAAAAGAAAAAAAATGTCTAAAATGTATATAATAAAAGCCTA
>NW_006321067.1:0-269 GCF_000327345.1 Myotis davidii
CTGATATCAAATTACAATACAAGGTTATAGTAATCAAAACAGCATGGAACTGGAATAAACACAGACAGATTCATCAAAAAGCTCAGAAATAAACCCACACCTCTATGGTCAAATATTACATGAAACAAGAGGCAAATCATACAGTGGAGTAAAGACAGTTTATTCAAAATAAATTGCTAAAAAATGAAATTGGACCACCTTTTTACACCACATATAAGAATACTCAAAATGAAATGAATACTTGAATGTAAGACCTGAAACTATAAAAC
>NW_006321068.1:0-269 GCF_000327345.1 Myotis davidii
ACACACACACACACACATATACATATACATACAGACATATCAAAGTACATAATTTTAGGAGACATTGTTTTTAGATTTATAACCACAGCTCCTGTTCCCATCCCCTTTGCTCTCTCTACAAACAGCCTCTTTCAACCCTTTTGCCCTTCCTTCTGCTATTTACTTCCCTATTTCTAAATTACATGCTCATACCACTATTTCTTGATTTTTAACATATTATCAATTGACTTCCTGCTATGAAACATGAGAATTCAGGTTTTCTACTCTTT
>NW_006321069.1:0-269 GCF_000327345.1 Myotis davidii
ATGCAGACCCCACACACAATGGACTGATGGACTGCAGCCGGAAACACAAATTAAGCTAGACTGATGCTGGATTGCACTATTCCCTAACATGGGCTGAAACCTCTGGACACTGGCTTTGATTCTAACCCTATTGAAGCCACAGCTACACTTCTTTCTTGGTTCAACAAAGGGAAATGGAAATTTGGAAATTCAGGGGTTTGATTCCACAAAAATGAAGCTTTCTACAATATTTCTCCCTCCCGTGTGAGTCTCAGAAAATTCTTTTTCTT
>NW_006321070.1:0-269 GCF_000327345.1 Myotis davidii
TGTCATAGGTTCGCCATCACTGCCCTATAGTATCAGAAACTAATCCCATGGCTGCCTGGCGCAGAAGATGTTGACATTTTTAGGGACAAGTCAGTGGCTTTGAAATTTTGGGACCCCCTCCCCCCCCAGCTATTCTCTTAGAATTTTTCATTTGGGGGATGTACCAAACTTAGTGATAATTCTTTATAATTCACGTTGCTTAGTGCTCAGGGAAAAACCATACATTTAATTTAGGATTTACTCCAAATACCACTTTGTTAAAGACTTTC
>NW_006321071.1:0-269 GCF_000327345.1 Myotis davidii
CGAATCCGGCCCGCGGGCCGTAGTTTGCCCACTAGAATGTCCTTACAACGGCCACTCGCGGTACTCCGTTTCCCTCTAAGTATCAGTTCTGATTACTTCTAGATTTGGCCAAATATTATTAAGATGTACATTCTGTCAATATCAAATAATAAAACTCAATCCATTCGGCATATCTCTCACTGCCTTCCCCAAGCAGGTCAGAGCGTCTCCCGAATGGCCCTACATTTAAATTTCAAAATGAGCGTTAGCAAATATCATAAACCTCCCCC
>NW_006321072.1:0-269 GCF_000327345.1 Myotis davidii
TCAATAAGTATTTGCTGCTGTTTTTGGTGTCAAACATGTTAAAATGCTTATCACTGAATGTGATAAGTAATCAATAAATGTCAGTTTCCTTTTGTGTCTCTGCATGAAAACATACCTAAGGGGAGGCTGTGTGGCCCATTTCAGAGCGCCGTCATCTTTTTTGCTAAATAGACGTAAATTTCCATCACTCCTCTGCTAATTCCCAACTATGCACCTTGTACAACCGTAATTATAAACAATTGAAGGAAACATTGTGAAAGACTTTGAAA
>NW_006321073.1:0-269 GCF_000327345.1 Myotis davidii
AATGAAAAACAAATTTTCACATTAGCAAGCATTTGTAACTGAGAATAAATGACATATTTATGTTTTAGATTCAAGAAAATAATTTCCATTTTTGGTGTTTGACTTGGTCCCCATTATGGTATCTCTATTAGCATTTGTCATTAGAATTTCCTTTTCTGCCATCTATCTGTTCTTCAAACATAATGTATATTGCTGTTCTATTGAGGTTATCTCTCATGCATTTGGGGAATATACACTGAGTGGCTAGATTATTATAACCACCTGACGTT
>NW_006321074.1:0-269 GCF_000327345.1 Myotis davidii
TCCAAGCCCTGCATCTCAGCTTGAAGGCACTCAACTGGAGGAATCTGTACGGGTCTGTGTCTCTTCCTGCCTTCAACTGATTAGATGAGGCCCACACACACTGGAGGGCAATCTGCTTTATTCAGTCTTCAGACTCAAATGCTAATCTCATCCAAACACCTTCACAGAAAACAGAACAATGATCAAATGCCTGGGCACCTGGTGGCCCAGTCAGATTGACAAAATTAACCATCACAGAATTTAAATTCAGGAAACACTGGGAGTAGTTA
>NW_006321075.1:0-269 GCF_000327345.1 Myotis davidii
CAAAATTAACTGGGTATTTTGCATTTTTATTTGCTGATCCTGGTGACTCTAAAACTAGTCTTCAGGATAGAATGTTGAATAATTTATATTTAAATCAATAAAATATTTTGTTTCAATGGTTCAGACAAAAGTCTGTTGAAATCCAGTATCCAATTCAATAGATGAGCCAGCTTTTAATAAAAAAGAATGTCTATTTGCGGAAGGAAAATATGTCAATTTTGGGGTAACACCCTTGCTTATCCTATCTAATAAAAGGCTAATATGCAAAT
>NW_006321076.1:0-269 GCF_000327345.1 Myotis davidii
TTGACAGGAATCAAACCTGGGACCCTTTGGTCCGGTCCTTAGTCCGACGTTCTATCCACGGAGCCAAGCTGGCTAGGGCTCATTCGTCCTGTTCTAAATGAAAAAATCTAAAACTGCTTGCTGGTTAATCTTAAAACTTGAAGATCCTTTGTTTGGAAAGTAATTATTAATTAAAGGTGCACTGTTGTTAACAGTTACTGGTTAGCACCTGTTTTTAAAAATAGCCTAGCGCTAGCCGGTTTGGCTCAGTGGGTAGAGCCTGTGGACTG
>NW_006321077.1:0-269 GCF_000327345.1 Myotis davidii
TGGATTTCATATAACCCACTTACAACTTCTCTTTTGATTGTAAGGTATAAAGCAGGTGCAGAACTGCCATTTTCTGGAGCATTTCATCAATCCATTAAGGTTTTGTTTCCCAGCAGTTGTCATCAGTTTGGATTGAATAAACTCATAAAAATCTCTATGGATTTGAATGTTTCTTACATTGAAATGCATATATTTTTTTTTCAAAAGTGATTGATAACATGATATAGGCCTTTTGATTGGTTTGAAATATACTAGTACATATAATTACT
>NW_006321078.1:0-268 GCF_000327345.1 Myotis davidii
AGTAGGTTTACAGTTGTGAATATACAAAACACAACTTTATTCTTGTATTATTAATTTACTATTGTATGATTTTCCACATGAACAACTATAAATCTACTTTGCCCACCCCTGTACACTGTATGCTCACTTTAAGATTCTCATCATTACCAAAGAATTGCCCAATTCCACATTAAATTCCAAAGATAAGACAGGGACAGTGAAATTTTCATTTCCCTCTGAGGTTCACTTGTGTCATTTTTATATTTTTATTGATTACAGAGAGGAAGGG
>NW_006321079.1:0-269 GCF_000327345.1 Myotis davidii
GAGGCTGCACCCCCCACCTGGTGGGGCTTGTAAGAGGACCTCAGTCCATGCCCCCCACCAAGCAGAGCTTCATGGCGGACGTCAGGCCACGCCCCCTGACACCGGGCCAGAGAACCTGAGGTCACACCCCACAGCCAACCCGGCTTGACAGGGGACCTGGACCTATGCCCCCTGCCTAGCGGGGCTTGATGGAGGACCACAGGGTGCACCCCAATCCAGGCATCGCCCCCCGCTCCGGGATCCCTCAGCCTGGTCTGCACCCTCTTGCA
>NW_006321080.1:0-269 GCF_000327345.1 Myotis davidii
TAAGTATTTTAGAAAACACATAGTTGGTACATTTCCCAAAGGTTTGGGTTGCCTTTCCCATGACTGATTGTAGTTGGGGAAGGTGAGGACAAATCAAGGGAATCTACCAGATGAGTGGCAAGGGGGCAGCTGATAACAGGGGCCCAGGCTAGTGAACTGCTGTAGAAGAGGGCTCACTCTACTGGGTAAATCGCCATTTACTCAGTACTAATACACCAGGCCCACGAATGCACTATTTTTTATATTTAATTTAGTCTTCATTTCTAAAA
>NW_006321081.1:0-269 GCF_000327345.1 Myotis davidii
GCTGCCACCCACCCCTGGTTCCCCATTTGCCATGGGGTGAATGGAGCCTGCCAGCCAAAGGGAGTGACCAAGAGGTCAGTCATTCCTGCCCGCTCACTGGCCCCGCCCTTGCCACAGGTCGCTGTCTGTGTGTGGAGTGACCAGCATGGCGGGTGCCTTGGCCTCGCGCCACCAGTGTCCCCCGCCACCCACTACTGTTCCCCGTTCACCATCAGGGGTTTGGGGCCTGCTGACCAGGCGGAGGGACTGAGAGGTGGTCAGTGTGCCTC
>NW_006321082.1:0-269 GCF_000327345.1 Myotis davidii
AATAATCATTAATGTGCCGTTTGTATGGGGTTGCCCAATTTATCTTAAGAAATCTTAAATTCATAATTATAATATAAAAGGACTTCAAAACCCAAAAAAAAAATTTTGCAATCACTCAACCCAGACCACTTTTTTCTGGACATCTACCAATGATCAAACTCCTCAGCTCATGATGTATCTATTCGTACATGAAAGTCCCCTCACATACACTGCAATTGTATTCTCCCCTTCATTTCTGATATCAGTCTCATCTCCCTCTTTTTCCAATG
>NW_006321083.1:0-269 GCF_000327345.1 Myotis davidii
GGACACAGCAAAAGCAGTCCTGAAAGGGAAGTTTATAGCATCATGGGCCAGACTCAAGAAACAAAAAACATCTCAAATAAACAATATAACATTAAAACTAAGAGAACTAGAAAAACAACAAAAAGGAAAGACCAAAGTAAGTAAAAGGAAGAAAACAATAAAGACCAGAGTGAAAATAAATGATATAAAAACAAACAAAAAACAAATATACATGAAACCAAAAGCTAGTTCTTTGAGAAGATAAGCAAGATTGATAAAACGTTAGCCAG
>NW_006321084.1:0-269 GCF_000327345.1 Myotis davidii
TTACCTTGATTGCCTGTATAAAGATATAATTATGAGGCCCACCTTTTCTTAGCATTTAAGAAAACTTAGCACACAACAACTAAATAGTTTCCTGATACAGCAATTCTTAGAAGCAACATTAAATATAGTCACCATTTTTTGCTCTGTTTGATTTGGTCTCAAATCAGGTAATAAAATCTTGAGACATTCTTAGAACAAGACCACAAATGTGACCACTTAAGTCAGGAAGAGCCCAGCCGATGTGGCTCAGTGATTGAGCGTCAACCTTT
>NW_006321085.1:0-269 GCF_000327345.1 Myotis davidii
CAGCTTTGATCAGGCTACCGGAGGGCACAGGGCACAGGTGCCTAAGAAAGGGAGGGGTTCGTGTCCACTGCCCCAAACAAGGCGTGGCCACCAGACCAAGTGAGCCATCTACCGTGGGTCATGCGCAACCAGCTTAAAAACAATCTGAAATGGTGTAGAATAGAATGAAGATAAAATACTGAGTGCATTTATGCAGTAAGAGTGCTTCTGCTTCATCAACTTTTGTTTCAGGTGTGCGTGTACATGCGTGTGTATGTGTGTGTGTGTGT
>NW_006321086.1:0-269 GCF_000327345.1 Myotis davidii
TTTTTTCCTTTTTGTTTTTTAAGTAACCTGTTGATATATCATTGTCAGTCCAAATGAATATGTGAAACAGTTGAAGGTTGTACCGATTTTTATTTTGTTTAAAGCTCAGTTTCCTTTTTGGTTTTTATTGTATATGTGTTGGGTTTGCAGCATGCACTTGCACAGATAATGAACGTTTTCTGGTTAAGTAAACATGATGCACACTGTTCTGTAACAGAAAACCCTATTGTGCCTTACCTATGTGCTTTTGTGGGCACCATGTTTATGAA
>NW_006321087.1:0-269 GCF_000327345.1 Myotis davidii
GACAGCCATCTGCAAGCCAAGGAGAGAGGCCTCTGAAAGAACCCAACCCTGCCAATACACCTATCTCCAACTTCCAGCCTCCAGAACTGGGAGAACATGCATTTCTGTTCTTTAAACCACCGATTCGGTGGTACTTTGTTACAGCAGCGCCAACAAACTAATACACTCTATCCCTTTCCCTCATTTTATGTTTCCTCAAAGAGGCAGTTTGCATAGTGGTTGAGTGCACACACCCTAGATCTGGGCTCAATCAACAGGACTGGCAGAAG
>NW_006321088.1:0-269 GCF_000327345.1 Myotis davidii
ACTTTGGGTCGTATGGACATTTTCACAATATTAGTTCTTCCAATCCAAGAACACGGAATTTTTGTGTGTCTCTTTAATTTCTTTCATCAACGTCTTATAGTGTTCAGTGTCTTTCACTTCCTTTGTTAAATTTATTCCTAAGTATTTTATTGTTTCTGATGCTATTAAAAATGGGATTGTCTTATTAAGTTCTTTTTCAGATAGTTTGTTGTTAGTGTATAGAAACACAAATAACTTTTGTTGATTTTATATCCTGCAACTTTACTGAA
>NW_006321089.1:0-269 GCF_000327345.1 Myotis davidii
ATAAATAAATAAATAAATAAACAAACAAACATTGGGAAAAAGGAGGTCGAGAGGGAAGAAGTATTTTGTGATGAATTATTAGAGCAAGCATTCTTAGTAGTCATAGTCTGGCACATGCCCAGTTTAGAGCTAGAAAGAGAGTCATGAGCAAGAAGTGATGTCCTATAAAACCTTTCCCTTCCCTGATGTCCCTGGTCTGCAGCAATTCTTGATTTTATTTCCTGTAGCACTTGAATTCTGTACCATCTCATTTCATGTCGTCCTAAGAT
>NW_006321090.1:0-269 GCF_000327345.1 Myotis davidii
GGTTATTGGTAGGATTTGAAGAGGCAGCATTCACCCAGTCTCTTCTCCCATGTCCTTAGCTCGGTTTTGTTTGGGAGATTCCTGTGTTCTGTCAATAAAGTAGACCAGTGACTTACACTGACAGTGCATGTCTGTTCCATGTCTTGGCTTCCAGGAATTATTGTCCTCGCCAAACGAAGTCAACTTCTCTTTGAAACGCCAGGGGTTCATCTTAGAGATTTGAAGGGGTTGGGGAATGATTCTTTAGGTATAGGCTAGGGTTAAGAGTT
>NW_006321091.1:0-269 GCF_000327345.1 Myotis davidii
GGTATGTTAGACACACACTGAACATCCCTGGGTTGGTGGCTATCTGCACCTCTGAAGCTAGGCCTGCAGAAAACGCACCTTGACCAGAACTGGTTTGATGAGTGTGTCGCTCCCGCCCTTTGCTGGAACAAACCCTTTCTGGCCCCCACAGAGTTCGTTGCTGTCCAGAATCTTAGTACTGATAGTAAAGTTCACATGACCTGAGAAGAAAGAAGGATAAAGGAAAGCATTATACCTATTGCCAGAGGTACCAATGAGGTCTCTTCCCC
>NW_006321092.1:0-269 GCF_000327345.1 Myotis davidii
TTGACGCGTCTAGCCCGGTATGCATTTGAGATTTCAGTCTGTGTAAATCGTCATGTGGTTTGTGAGAACCTCTTCCTGTGGAGATCTCTCTTTGGACAAAAGAGGTCCCTGCAAACAGACCCCTAGGAGTGGGGAAGAGTGATGGTAACTGAACTGGCCTCCTTTACTATGCATTGGGGGACTCAAAGAAGGATCTGGAAAGATGAGGCTGGGAGGAGTCGCTGTGGGGTCTGCATTATGTAATCCTATATAATAAAAGGCTAATATGC
>NW_006321093.1:0-269 GCF_000327345.1 Myotis davidii
TGGGGATGTGCCTGCAACCAAGGTACCAGAATCGAACCTGGGACGACACTTTCTCCACTGAGCCAAACCGGTTAGGGGTAAAAAGTATATTTTTAAATAAATCGATAGATGGACAGATAGGTAAATAGATAGAGACAAATTAATTAATGAAATGCATTCAATAAATAACGAATGAAAGAAGGTGAGTTGCCCCTGTCCCCAATGGTCTGCTCCTGTCTGCCCAGGCGCTGCACTGGCGTGCGCTTCCTCGCGGCGCCGCTAGATGGCGC
>NW_006321094.1:0-269 GCF_000327345.1 Myotis davidii
CAGTTCTAAAACATTAAATCCCAATGTCTCACTTTTTGAACACAGCTTCTAATTCTTTAAACTTTATACTTTACCTCTTTTTACACAGTATTTTCAGTCTTATAGAGACCTCTGATCCCTTGATTCTATCACACTATGCCAGGCTACCAGTTTCAGCCTCATCTAAACCCTATGGGTTACCTCCCTGACCTACTATTTTGTCACTTTTCTGTTACATTGCTACTCTCCTATGGAAGAAATGAATTTATTTGCTTACATTTATTTTCTGA
>NW_006321095.1:0-269 GCF_000327345.1 Myotis davidii
CTAGGTTGTTGAAAATTAAAGAGGTATAGTGGCCAGAAGCAATTCCTAAATTTTGAATGGATCCTAAATCAAAGGGGAAAACCAACCGGGGAAATCTGAATATCACAAGATATTACTGAATTAATGTTGTTTTCCTAGGTGTGGTTGTGATGATGAAGTTGTATAAAAATGACTTTGTTCTTTGGGAATGTGTGTTGAAATAGTTAGGAGTGATGTGTCATGATGTGTATAGCATAAATGGCTTGTAAAAAAGATAGACAGATAGGGAA
>NW_006321096.1:0-269 GCF_000327345.1 Myotis davidii
AGGCCCCACCTCCTAATACCATCACATTGGAGGTTCTTTCTCATCATGCATCAAACACTCATTACATAAAATTTTCTACTAATTTCTAATTGATGAACATTTAGTATATGCCTATTCTTTTGCTATTTTGAAATGTTTCAATATAACTCTGTATTATCTCTTGAGTACAAGTTCATTATAAAATAAATGCCTGCTATTGCTTCATTACAGGTTTTGAACATTGATCTTGCTCTTTGAAGAGGCTGCACTATTAATACTTTAAGGAAAAT
>NW_006321097.1:0-269 GCF_000327345.1 Myotis davidii
ACGGGACCCAGAGTCAAGTCCCCGCCCACCTGCGGTGCCTCAAAATTATGCGAGACCCAGATCCAGCTGGCCACACCCACATTGGGCGAGATCCAGACCTGGCTGACCCCACCCTTGTCAAGCCCCGCTGGGTGGGGGCGCAGCCTCAGGTCACCTGGCTCAGCGCTAGGCGGGGGCATGCAGCCTCAGGTCCTCCAGCGCACACTCAGGTCCCCTAGCCCGGTGCTGGGGCGGGCGGCATGGCCTGAGGTCCCCTGGCCCAGCACCAG
>NW_006321098.1:0-269 GCF_000327345.1 Myotis davidii
CTGAGGCTGGTCCAATAGGGGGTGGGGGCAGAGCAGGGAGGGAAGGGTGAAGATCTGGGCACTGTTCGCCCACCTGCTATTCGACAGGACCAAGGCCTCTGAGCCACACTGCAGTGGGCGGCCATGGTACCATCCCTCCCGCTGTCCAGTCCAAAGGCCACCACCCTCTCCCCACCCTGAGGGACAGGCACCCTCCTGCACTGGGCTGGCTGCACCTTCACCCATCACCACCATCACCACCTACACACACACACACACACACACATACA
>NW_006321099.1:0-269 GCF_000327345.1 Myotis davidii
ACTAATCCAACTTCCTTTCCTTTTCTATTTTAAATTCTGAATGTTGGTGGACTTTAGAAAGACTAGATCAGTACTTTTTTCACTGTGGGTGCTTTAGTGGATGGAATTGTGTCACCTTTCCTCTCCACCCCTAAATGTTCAATTCCTAACCCCAATACCTGTGAATGTTCCCTTACATGGGAAGAAAGTATTGGTGGATGTAATCAAGATAAATTCATTCTGGATTAGGTCCTAAGTCCAATGACTAGTGTCTTTATAAGGAGAGACAC
>NW_006321100.1:0-269 GCF_000327345.1 Myotis davidii
ATTTAATCAAATGCTTGTACTTAATTTCATTTACTATCTTCTAATGCCACTTTTTCAAATTGTTTTTATTTGTGTTTTAGTATATTTTTTGGTATTTTATCGTGCTTTCATCTTTAATCTCTAGAAATAATTTTAGCAAATATTTCTGTGGCTTAAATTTGGGAACCATTATATATTTCTGTTTAAGATTTACTGAATATCAGAGACACAAGGAACACTGCTCAGCACTGCTGCTCTGAGTCCATACATTCTTCTAAATTCTTCCCGAC
>NW_006321101.1:0-269 GCF_000327345.1 Myotis davidii
TTTTTTTTTCAGAGTTCTGTGAGTCTGCTTCTTTATAATACCTCTGCTACTTACTTTAGAGGATAGATGTCATAAATAAATGCAATAATGTTTATAAAAGTTCCTTGAATATTATAAATTCTATTCAAATGTAAGGTGTTCTTCATCATTAACACTGTTTAATCATCTATAGCATTGGTTTTTGAAATTAGGACTAAGAATCTACCGTCTACATTAGTCTTGTCTTGTGAGATTTATGTTATCCTATATAATAAAAACCTAATATGCTA
>NW_006321102.1:0-269 GCF_000327345.1 Myotis davidii
GCTCACGCGTGTTTACGCCCACGTGGCCTGGACCTTCACGGCCGCCAGGTGCGGGGCCGTCTGCTTGCCCACCCTAAATATTTGTACCTCGGACCTCATTGACAGTGAGCAGGACTCACCACTGTGGTCGCATTTGGAGGAAATTGAATTTACATTCTTTACACCCCTTTCAGGCGGGGAGGGAAAAAGTGCCATCTTTCTTTTGTTTAACACCAAACGGAAATATTTGCTGCTCTGCACCCATGGCTGCGGCCACGGCGGGGCTCTGT
>NW_006321103.1:0-269 GCF_000327345.1 Myotis davidii
GAATGGCCATTATCAACAAGACAAGTAATAACAGGTATTGGAGAAGTTGTGGAGAAAAGGGAACCCACATTTACTGCTGGTGAGAATGTAGACTGGTATAGCCGCTATGGAAAAGAGTCTGGTGATGCCTCAAAAAATGAAGAATAGAGCTACCATATGTCCCAGCAATCCCTCTTCTGAGTGTATACCCCAAAATCTCAAAAACATTTTTCTCAAAGATATAAGCACCCCTATGATCATTACAGCATTATTCATGGTGGCCAAGACAT
>NW_006321104.1:0-269 GCF_000327345.1 Myotis davidii
ACAGAAATCTCCTATTTTCCCCTTCTCTGCCCAGCTCCTTCTCCCCTCTACCTTTAGGCCTTCACTACACTATTGTCTGCATCCATTTAAGTATATAAGTTGTTTGGTTTTCCTATCACCATCACCCCTGCCCACCACCTCTGAGATATGGCAGCCTGTTCCATGCTTCCATACCTTGGGACTTATTTTCTTGGTCAATTTATTTTTGTTCATTAGACTCTACAGACAAGTCAGATCTGTGATATTTGTCTTTCTCTGACTGGCTTATT
>NW_006321105.1:0-269 GCF_000327345.1 Myotis davidii
GTCCTTTAAATTTCTGAGATTAACATGAAACTTGGTAAATTGATAGTGTAGAACCTAGTGAAAAATTGAAATGTAAACAAACGACCTCAACTTTACTGCTGACTTTGAGATTTGGAAATAATATTTGTTACATTATTAGAAAACGATTGCTTTTTCAATGACAAAATTATTCATCATGAGGGGTGGTAATCATTAGACCACATTTTGAATTGTATTGATTCTTTGCTCAAACATGAGATCTCATCACAATCATACTATAATCCCCCCCC
>NW_006321106.1:0-269 GCF_000327345.1 Myotis davidii
CGTTGTGAGCAGAGGCTAGTAATTTTTTTCTTTGTCTTTTATTATCATTTTCATCAGTGTCCCAATTATATAAATAAGACGTGAATACATGTTATCAACATTCAAGCACCAACGTGAAAATGCAAGCAGAGCTCCACCAGCTCCCTCTACCCCAGACCAGGCTGCACCCAGAGGTAAGTAACCACTATTATCATTTAACGTTTATTCATCTACACCTGTTTGCATACATGCATTTGCATGCAGATATGTAGGCACCTGTGGAATTAAAG
>NW_006321107.1:0-269 GCF_000327345.1 Myotis davidii
TTTCACTGGCCTGCAACTGCTGCGCATCCCAGGCTTTCTGTTGTGGACTACACAAGGCAGGCAGGAGCATATACACTCCAGAGCGTGTAGAGTTTGAGAGAAGTTGCAGCAGGCAAGGCTGAGCGGCGCCTGAGACCCAGGGCCTACTGCTGGATGGCAGGCAATGGGAGGAGACGGGCTCTTTCTGTGGACAGACTGTCATTCTGATAGGCTCATCCAGCCTGCTCTGTCCAGCAAGCCCCTTTTCTACCCAAGGCCAGGGAGGAAAC
>NW_006321108.1:0-269 GCF_000327345.1 Myotis davidii
GATATATGATTTGTAAATATTTTCTTCCACTCTGTGGTTCATCATTTGTTCTTTTAACAGTGTCTTTTCAAAGAGCAAAGTTTTAACTTTGAAGTTTAATTGATAATTTTTCTTGTACAGATTATGCTTTCGGTATAAGAATTTATATCTAAGATTAAATATTTGCCAACCCAAGGATACAAAGACTTTCACCTGTGTTTTCTTCTAAAAATTTTGTATTTTCGGGTTTTACGTTTTTGTCTGTCATCTGTTTTGTGTTAACTTTGGAT
>NW_006321109.1:0-269 GCF_000327345.1 Myotis davidii
CTGAATTCTCAGCATTTTTTACTTGAGAAGAGGTTGTTTTGGGAAAGCATTAAAAACAGCAAATATCTGTGCAACATAAACAACATTCTAAATCCTGTAGCAATATGCTTTGGCCCTGGACACTTTCTTTCCAAGAAATAGACTAAAATTACATTTCCCTTTGAATGTACTAAAACACCATTTTATGTCATTTACTTGGTGAAGGACTAAATATGCAAATCCATGAGTTATTCAGCTCCTAATTCAAATACCAACCACAATAACAACAA
>NW_006321110.1:0-269 GCF_000327345.1 Myotis davidii
TATTGGGGTGACATTGCTTAATAAGATTATATAAGTTTCAAGAATACAATTCTATGATACATGATCTGTTTATTGAATTGTGTGCCTATCATCCAAAGTCAAATCTTCTGTTACCACATATTTGCCCCTTTTACCCTTTATTATCTCCAACCCCATCCCCTCTAGTAACCACCATACTGTGGACTGTGTCTATGAGTTTTTGGGTGTTTTTTATTTGTTCATTTGTTGCTTTTAGTTTTTTTAATTGAATTTATTGGAGTGACATTGGT
>NW_006321111.1:0-269 GCF_000327345.1 Myotis davidii
TACCTAGACTAATGGCCATTTAGTCCAGATCATTGGCAGGCTAAAAATAACATCTTGGCCTAACTTATGTTTCAACTACTAGGCCCTAATGTGGAATGATGGCATGGCTACTTTCTCAGGATGTGGGGCAGAGGGACCCAGAAAAGACCTCAGAATTGTTTCTAAGATTTAAAGAGATGATTATTATACTTTTATGTCACCTCTGACCAATCAGCTCCCATCACAACCCTGAAAACTTTGTGATTTTGTGTCTTGTGATTTTGCCCTAT
>NW_006321112.1:0-269 GCF_000327345.1 Myotis davidii
CAATAGCCAAGATATGGAAGCAAACTAGTGTCCATCAATAGATGATAGATAAAAAAATGTGCTACATAAGTACAGTGGAATATTATTCAGCCATAAAATAGAATGAAATCTTGCCATTTGTTATGACATGGATAGATGTAGAGGATATTGTGCTGAGTGAAATAAGTCAGATGAAGACATTCTGCATGATTCACTTATATGTGAATCTAAGAGATCAAAGAACTGAACATATAAAACAAACAGAAACAGACTCTTATACCCAGAGAACA
>NW_006321113.1:0-269 GCF_000327345.1 Myotis davidii
CCGGGGTTGGGAACCTCGGAGGCTCTGGGGCTCTGAGCGCGACGCCGGGCGCATTGGTGGCGGCTTGGGTAGAGGACCTGTGGCCATGGAGCACCTTTCGCTGGAGGTGGCGGCCGCGCCGCTGCGTTTAATCGCTGCCAAGAACGAGAAGAGCCGCAGCGAGCTGGGCAGGTTCTTGGCCAAGCAGGTAAGAACCAGAGCCAGAGGGGGATGCCCGGCCGCCCTCCGCGGGGGCCTCGCGGCCCTGCCCAGCCCCGCGCTGCCTCCCG
>NW_006321114.1:0-269 GCF_000327345.1 Myotis davidii
TCATGTGACCTTATGACAGTACCACTTTTGTCATTTTAGTTTGAAAAATTAATAGCATACAACATACCTTAAGATTTTAATTTTCTAAAAGTATAATAATAGAAAGCTCATTTTAAAGAAAAATTCATTTAAGTTAAAAAAACTAAACTTTTATAAATAGCAGTTTTTATTGGAATTGCAATGTAATACATTCAGTGTGAAATATGACTTGAATTGCTTAACCTTCTTTGAACCAATGGTATCAAATATCACTTTTCTGAAGTTATGCT
>NW_006321115.1:0-269 GCF_000327345.1 Myotis davidii
GCCCCTGTGTGGACATGAATTCTGCCCACAGAGCACCTCCCTTTGCTGCCCTAAAGGCATCCCTGGGAAGATGGTGCTGATCCTGAGGTTCCTGGGAGGGGTCAGAAGAAGGGTATCTTCCCATTCTGGGCCCGTTTCCCCCACCACCTCACCCTTTTCATGCTAAGGTTCACCTGGCTCTGACCCCATCCCTTGCCCTGGAGGAGTAAATGGGAGAAGAGACACTCCATCCAGTCCCACGGAATCAACTAATATCACTTAGACCCTAG
>NW_006321116.1:0-269 GCF_000327345.1 Myotis davidii
AAAAAAAAGGTCAGGAAACTAAATAGTTAAATGAACTCATGGTTAAATGAAGTGAAAGTAACAAGACAAATTATAAAACACTTAAGAGCTGAATGACATGTCAAAGCCTGTGTGAGATGAATCTAAAGCAGTGGAGTGAAGTGCAGAGATTTAAATAGATTTTTCACGTCAAATGAAAGATGAAAGCAAGCGAGCTCAGCATCCTACATGAGAAATGAAGAAATGGAGTCTCTGCTTACAACAACGATGGAAGAAGGACAGGTACCAAA
>NW_006321117.1:0-269 GCF_000327345.1 Myotis davidii
CAAAACAATTACCATATCCTTAGAATGTACTTGAATGTAGTCTCAAAATACTCTTTAGGGAGATTTTAATTTTTTAAGATTGATTAGCTACAAAGTTATTCCAGATTTAACATGTGGTTGTTGCTTAGAAAGCAGCAAGTGTATAAAGCAGAAATGAAACAGTTGAAGGTGAGAACTGCTTATATGTGATGGCTTTGTTATTTTTATGCAATTGAATTGTAATTGAATCTGCTTTCAGAATTATGAGCAAGAAAAATATACTCTTCAGA
>NW_006321118.1:0-269 GCF_000327345.1 Myotis davidii
GAAGATGAGTCTTTTTTGAAATTAAATATTCTGATTCCCTTAGTCATGCTGCTTCTAAAACAGGAACAGAGATAGTGCCATCTCCAAGTTCATCATCCAAAACCCTTGCCATATCAACAAACATTTACCTGCTGGATTATCAACACCGATGTTTTTTTAGGATAGTTGCAGCTTCATTGATCACCATAAGAGAGGCATCTCATCCACTGCTTCCCAGGATTGTGTCCATGCCTTTTGGTCCCAAGGTGCTCTTTACCAAGTCTCCTATA
>NW_006321119.1:0-269 GCF_000327345.1 Myotis davidii
TTCTGACTGGTTCTTTTTTATGTTTTCTATCTCATTGCTGAAATTCTCACTGAGTTCATCTATGCTTCTCCCAAGTTCATTGAAAATCCTTATAATCAGTGTTGTGAGCTCTTTATCTGATAGATTGCTTGTCTTTGTTTTATTCAGTTCTTTTTCTGGGCTTTTGTCTGGTCTTTCGTGTGGGACATATTTCTCTGTCTCCTTATTTTGGCTGTCACTCTACATTTGTTTCTATGAATTAGACCAGGGGTCCTCAAACTTTTTAAACA
>NW_006321120.1:0-269 GCF_000327345.1 Myotis davidii
ACCTCCTGGTTCTTAGGTCGACCCTCAACCACTAAGCCATTCAGGCCAGGTGGGGATATAGTTTGGAGAACAAATTCTGAGAGAATATATCCAGATGTGAGAATACAAGTGTGTTAAAGATTTCATTTGAGCAACTGAAAGGATAGATTTGCCATTAACTAGCTTGGACCCACAGTAGGAGAAGCCAGCTTTAGGAGTATGAGCATGAGCTCAGTGTTGGGTATTTTAATTTTGAGATGTATATTACCGTATTTGCCGGCGTATAAGAC
>NW_006321121.1:0-269 GCF_000327345.1 Myotis davidii
TGCATCTAGCGCCATCACCCTGGATACTCGGTCCAAGGCCACGTTTCCTGCAGGGGATGGGGGTGGCGGGCAGACCAGAACCTGTGTGGCACACTCAGGAGGGTGGGAACTGACATTGTCTTCTCGCCCTGCTAACTGTCAGCTTTTATTTGCAAGATTAGCCAGGTTGCTTCATGGACATGACCTCTAGTCTCTCTCTCCCCTCTCCAGATAGTCAATGGCTACTTTGTGCACTTCTTTGCACCTCAAGGCCTTCCTGTGGTGCCTAA
>NW_006321122.1:0-269 GCF_000327345.1 Myotis davidii
TCCATCCACTGAGCCAAACCGGTCTCGGCTAAATTTAAGTTTTTATTCTAGAGTAATGATTTTAACCACAAGAGAGATTCTTGGTATAATACTGTCAATCACTCAAATTTGTCACACTGAAACATAACTCTTATTCAGACTTCCAAACCTGCTCTTATTTTTATAAAATTGCATTATTTTAGAGAGGGACAAATGTGATATGCCATCTTTGTAAATATTCTGTGGATATTAAATTCATGGTAAGTTTCTAATTTATTATTCAAAAGAGA
>NW_006321123.1:0-269 GCF_000327345.1 Myotis davidii
CACAGGGTCACTCCTTAAATTCTGATATTGTCCTTGCCTTGGGGTTGACATGAAAGACCCTGGCTTCCATGTGTGCCTCCCAGAGAGAGCAAAACGGGACACTATCACCCGCCCGGGCGCCTACAGACTCCTTGCTCAGATGTGCTCTGTTCCCAGACCCAGAGGGAGGGACACAGATATGATGTTCTGATGAGCAAAGGTGGGAGGGAGACAAAGGCCAAGAGACCAGGGTATGGGGAGAACTGCTAAAGGTGCGTGTGCATGAGTGT
>NW_006321124.1:0-269 GCF_000327345.1 Myotis davidii
TCTCAAGGAAGGTGATGATAAATGTATTATTTTCACAAAATATCTATTGACTGACATCAACTATCCATCACAGGGTGATATCACTGATCACAGAACAAATGGATTGAAGAAATGTCTGCATATATATTAAAGTGGTAGGGATTTTAGGAGGGCTATAAGTAGCCACAAAAGGTGAGTTTACATGTCACTCCATGAAGCATGACTTTACATTAAGATCAAATAACCACTGTAAATTAATTTTGTTCATTTTAAAATTTTAATTTTCTTGT
>NW_006321125.1:0-269 GCF_000327345.1 Myotis davidii
CCCCCCAAGTGCACGAATTTTGTGCACCAGACCACTAGTTCAATAGAATAAAGAAAGGAGAGTAAACTTGTAGTATAGGTAAATTATTTTTAATAAGCCAGGGGAAATATTAGAATAAATACATGCATACTATGAGATTCTACTCATTTAGTTCTGAATTTTCAAGCCAAGAAGCATACAATCAAAAGTAACATCCATAGAGAGATAGAAACATCAATGAGAGGGACATTATTAACTGGCTGCCTCCTGCACACTCCACACTGGGAATC
>NW_006321126.1:0-269 GCF_000327345.1 Myotis davidii
GAGATGGCTCAGATGGTGTGGTGGTCAGAAATGTGAAATGCTGTCCTTATCGGAGCCCGTGTCATAAATAAAACTGATTTGTGTTTCTTACATATCCATGTGTTTATTTTCAAACCTTATATTTTACACATGGAAGTCCAATTCTGCTAACGCTTTTACATAGTATAATCTACGCAGTCCTTAGTCTAAGCATTGGTTACCATCATGTCTGCATGGCCAATTTATAGATCTGTTACATTTATTTATTTATTTTTAAACATATTTTTATT
>NW_006321127.1:0-269 GCF_000327345.1 Myotis davidii
TGTTAAAATTCATTTCAAATACTATGTTTTGGACATGGGATGATCAAACCACCTCACTACATGTTATTATGTTTGTGCTGGTTCAGGGAGGAAAGGGAAGAACGTGCAAAGGGCTTTGTGCCAGTAGGTTTATGGTTAGGCAAGATTAACCATCTTCCCGTGTGCCTGAGCACAGTGTTTTGCTTAGCGGTGTATGTATTCTATGTGAAAGACAATCGTTCTAATGTACAACATCTAGTCTCTCTAGATCAGTGGTTCTCAACCTGTGG
>NW_006321128.1:0-269 GCF_000327345.1 Myotis davidii
ACACTTTTATTATTATAGATGTGCTGATAAGGTCACCTGTATATTTTATATCATATATATGCTAAAGGGCAAAGCAAAGACAGAATTCAAAATTCAGAATAGCATTTACTTTGGAAGGGAGAAAGGGCATGACAGAATACCGACACAGAAGAGATTCCACGGGTCATGGCAGTGCTCTAAGAATCAAAGTTTGGGCCCATAGATTAATCAGATTAAATCAAGATGGATCCTTTATAACCAGCGGCAGCCCCTGTACGCTGACTGGTGTG
>NW_006321129.1:0-269 GCF_000327345.1 Myotis davidii
TTTGCTCATCACCCAGATATTTTGAAGTTAGAGATTACAAGACAATGTGTTGCAGAGACTCTGTATTCTAGACTCTAGAATAGTATCTAGAATCTAGAGTAATACTTCCTGGACTGTGCACCGCAGAACGCCTATCTTATGAGATTCTCTGAGAAGAAAATCTAAACAAATCAAACTTATTGGAATTTAATAAGAAGCAGCCTAACCTTATTTTGAAGAATTCTAACTCAATTTGTCTATAAAACACTGTGAAAATCTTCTCTATGTAC
>NW_006321130.1:0-269 GCF_000327345.1 Myotis davidii
TTCATGCACCAGGCCTCTAGTGTTTGTTATAAAAAAGTAATATATAATCGGTATATTACACCTCCAGTACTTACCACCAAAATTAGTTAAAGTGTGTTTTCTAAGCAGCAAAGAATGTTCATAGTTTTTAATAGCGTTGTTGACCCTACTGGAATCATATATAAATATACCATTAAGGGTAAAATGAAAGATTTATTTAAAAATAGGTAACTGTGAAGAAAAAACTACTAACATATACATATAAAACTGCAAATTACACCTGAAAACAT
>NW_006321131.1:0-269 GCF_000327345.1 Myotis davidii
TATAATGCTGTATATCAATCACACCTCAATGAACAACATACTTATAGATTACCAAATATATATTTATGAATGCATGATGCTAATGAGGCTATATGGGTATATGTGTATATAACTCAGACTCCAAATTAACCCTAGATTCATACACATACCCATTATTTATTAAGCTCTTACTCTATGTTAAGGCCATTCCCACATTATCTCATTTTAATCCTTAGCAACTACCCCAGCTGATAGGAACTATTTTTATCACTTTAAAATTATGGCCCAGA
>NW_006321132.1:0-269 GCF_000327345.1 Myotis davidii
TAAGAACAGAATGGATTTTTGTACATTGATATTGTATCCTGCAACTTACTGTATTTGTTCATTTTTTCTAATAGTCTTTGGTTGGAGTTCATATATATAGAATTTTGTCATGAAAATAGTGACAGCTTCACTTCTTCAACCCCAATTTGGATACCTACCAGAAGGTGTTCTTGCTCATTTCCCCAGGCTTGGCTTTCCTTTACCATGTTGGCTAACAGTGGTGAGAGTGGGTATCCTTCTCTTATTTCTGATTTTACAGGAAAAGCTCT
>NW_006321133.1:0-269 GCF_000327345.1 Myotis davidii
ACGCTCTAGCCACTGTTCCAAACTGGTCAGGGCAATATACTATTAACTTTTAATCCTCACAACGGTCTAAAAGGTCGAGGTTATTATTATTATAATTACTAATTTATCTGTCATTTCTCATTCCCCTTTATGTCATTATCTCATTTTGCCTCAGCTAAGGCAGAGAGGTTAAGTAGGTCTTTAAGGTCACAGAATTGATGAATTACAGAGCTGGGATCCAGGCTCCAGAGCGCCCTATCCTAACCACTGGGCTGTTCTTCTAGGACAGG
>NW_006321134.1:0-269 GCF_000327345.1 Myotis davidii
TGCCTAAAGATAGATTCTCTAAAAGGACCTCAATTGTCAAAAATTCTTTCCCCCGAACTTACACTAACCAGGGGCAATTAACTCTTGTCACTGGAAAAGAGACTAGAAGTCAACACCATACCAAACTGTCACAAACTATTATATGGCTCATCTATTCATTTAAGGGTCCATGCATCTTTCCTAAAATCATCTACTCTCCTCTAAGAGGTGTACATCTCTCTAACCCTTTCCCTATTAAGATGGTATTTAAGCCTGAATTCTAAGCCACC
>NW_006321135.1:0-269 GCF_000327345.1 Myotis davidii
CACTTAGGCTTTTATATATATGGATATGCATTACCTATGGACACCAAAAATAGGGTGGTGAAAGACTGGGGTGGGGTGAAAACTGGGTGGTTGGGGACAATGGAAGCAAATAAGGGGGATATCTGTAATGCTCTCAATAATTAAGATTTAAAGAAAAAAAAGTTCTTAACACAAGTATGTGTTTTTTGATGCTCTCAAGCCAAAAACAACAATTTAATTCATGCAGATACATAGTAAATTAATAATGCATAAACAGCAATGCCAAGAAC
>NW_006321136.1:0-269 GCF_000327345.1 Myotis davidii
CTATTGAAGGCACCCAGCATTAACCAAATTTTTTACCTTCAGGTTACTTATGGTTTTGTTTAGAGAGAGAGAGAGAAAGGAGGGGGGAGAGAGAAACAGCAGACTTCTAAAAAGAAAAACAAAAGAGATAAATTGATTAAAGCAGATTTGTGTTAGTAGAGTATTTTGCTCAAATTCACCCGTATTTCCAATATCTAATGAAATGACAAGCAAGGTCAAATTCAAATTAGTTAAATTCCCCTACAAAATAAAGAAGTAATAAAACTATG
>NW_006321137.1:0-269 GCF_000327345.1 Myotis davidii
AAGTTTTTTCCTAACCATATTTTATGTGTATTTTTTCTTAAATTCTGAATTTTAAATGAAGTTCAGCAAATCAGAAACTCTTGACCAAATTATTTTCAGAGACAAGTTATTCCCAATGTCTCCCAAAGATCACCATGGCAATATGATGGTAATAATAGGCCAAATGTTCGTAAATATGTTCTGCTTCTGAGTGGAGTCCACAGCGTGAGGAGGCTCACATGGTCTGTTCATCACAGAAGTCACTGGAGGGGCAGCCTGAGAGGTAGGGC
>NW_006321138.1:0-269 GCF_000327345.1 Myotis davidii
TCATATTGAAAGGAGTTTTTAGGGGTAAATAGGCCCATTTAGAGAGATTTAGGAATTAGGGAGTCCATGGGGGAGAACTGTGGGGCTGCAAAACTGGGATCTGCCAGAAGGCATGCATTGAAGGAATAAGGGGGCTGGGTGTTGCCAAAAGGTATACATTTCCAGAATAAAGGAGAGGAAGTCTCTCATTCACAGAATAAAGAAAAAGGCCACAAGGAGTAGAAAAACAAAAGGGGGGAAAAGTGGGGAACCCCAGGTGGGGTTTGAGC
>NW_006321139.1:0-269 GCF_000327345.1 Myotis davidii
GAGAAGAGAAGAGAAGAGAAGAGAAGGAAAGAAGAGAAAAGAAAAATGCATAGTACAAAGTAGCATGCATAGGTAACTCAGAACATAGGACGCCCTGGTTGTCACAGGGGAGTGCTGACAGAGGAGTGGTTGGTAACTGTCCCATTCTGTCATAAATGAGGTTACAGGTTCAGAGGGAATCACTGACTTCCCCAAGGGCAATAGTCCACTAAGACCAGAACTAGAATGGGGGTCTTGATATGGCAGCTCATGCTTTTGCCTCCTGGGCA
>NW_006321140.1:0-269 GCF_000327345.1 Myotis davidii
GAATTCGTGCACTGGGCCTCTAGTGTTTTATAAATGGCCTACCATGCAAAATTGTTTTGAATACTATAACTAGAGCATTTGGCCACGCATGAAATAGAGATATAACTACAAAATTTTCAGGTCAAACTGCAGCACAAGGAAAAGGTTCAATATAAATTAAGGATGAAATCCAATATATTTGGAAGGGACTTCATTTTCTTCTTGAGAAACCGAAGAAGGACACACTTATTAAACCTGGTATAAAATTTCTCAAGTAAAACAAAAACAAA
>NW_006321141.1:0-269 GCF_000327345.1 Myotis davidii
CTTTATGTCCAATCTGTTTGGGCCATTCTCTCTCATTATATTCCAGCCAAACTCAAATCCCCTCCATTTGTTTGCATTTCACACTCAAGGACTTGACACAAATTGTTCCTTCTCCTTGCTTCTCATTGATTTCCCCACTTTCTGGAAAGCTGTTAAATCAATCAAGTGCCAACTTAAAAGTCATTTCCCACCTCCACCCCCCACCCTGACCCCCAGGAGACAAATTACAAACCTCCCAAGTGAGATTCAGTAAACAAGGAGTTTCATTT
>NW_006321142.1:0-269 GCF_000327345.1 Myotis davidii
TGAGCCATGGGAGTGGCCTCAAAATTTTGGAAATAGTCTCCCATAACCCTTACATCTCTCTGCAGTCTAGACCATTCAGTCTCATTTATTCAATCTACCTCATAGTGATCTTATGATATTGCTTTGTCTTATTACTTATTTTTCTTTTTTGAAACTGTCCAGTTTGTCAGTACTCATATTAAGTTGTTAATTATCAACTCTTTTTCTAGGCTGCATTTCATTTTGTTAATGAAACCCAAGATCAAATTTGTTTCATTTCCTTTTTTTTT
>NW_006321143.1:0-269 GCF_000327345.1 Myotis davidii
AGAAGTTTGAGCAGCTGTTGTTATTTTGCACAAGGATGATTTTTCTTCAGATAACTCAATATACCCTTTACCTCTCAATTCTGTAATTTTGACAGCCATATCTCTAATATCTGGAATTTATTATAGTGCCTGGCTCTCCTTGGGATTTATTACTATAAATGACTCTTACAATTGCATTGTGGAATGCTGCTCAAGATGCTTTCACTCTAAGTATCCTATTTTACCTCTGTAGGAAGGTAATTTCTTTCTTGAAATTGGGCATGATTAAC
>NW_006321144.1:0-269 GCF_000327345.1 Myotis davidii
AAAATATCTGTGAGCATAGCTTAAGCTAATTTATTCATGCTGATGTTGATTTCTATTTGCACAATACTTGAGGCAATCTTATGTCAAAATCTTCCACTCTGCATAAACAGTAATACCATCCTCTTTTATATGCCCTATCTTATCAAAGTGAGGTAGGAAAAGGATTGAAAATATTTCTAGATGCTAGTTCAGTTAATTAGGTGAATAAGACATCTTTTTATCCACATATTTTTTAGATATATTTTATTGAATTTTTTACAGAGAGGAAG
>NW_006321145.1:0-269 GCF_000327345.1 Myotis davidii
AAAAAAAAGTGTCCCCAGCATATGATATAGATAGATGCAATATGTACAAAAATTAATAAAGGAAACAGCAGAGAAAAAAGGTCCACAAGGAAGCTTCAAAAGCAAGCATGTCACTTTAAAAGTCTTGTTTAAAATCATTAGAGTTTAAAAAGTCTAATGATATACAAACAATGACTACAATTTAGGCTGCGTAGAAGGAGTAAGTAAATGAAAATCAGAATCCCCTTGATACCTTTTGTGAACTCGCTTAAATCTAGAAAACTCGTTTT
>NW_006321146.1:0-269 GCF_000327345.1 Myotis davidii
AAAAAAGCTGAACTTATAGTAACAGAGATAAGTAGAATGGTGGTTAGGAGGCTGGGTGTGAGGGAAGAAAAGAGACATTGATTGAAAGATAGAAATAAGATAGTTATTTCTATTATTATATGGTAAGATCTGGAATGATGTAATGTACAACACAATGATTACAGTTAATGATAATGTATTAAATACTGGCAATTTGCTGAGAGCAGATTTCAACACACACACACATACACACAAATGGTAAATATGTTTGGTAATAAATATATTTTGTG
>NW_006321147.1:0-269 GCF_000327345.1 Myotis davidii
TCCCCTATTTGTCATCAGCAAAGTATACAAGGAATAACTACTTTTTAAGAAAAATGTGACAAATTAGACATTATAAATTGGTATTTACACACTCAGCAAATGTAAGCTCCTCTCCATCCTGGTAATGGAGGAGCACATATGTCAGCCTAATCAATCACACTTTAACCAATGAGCCTTAAGAAAATGAAAAGAGAAAAAGGAAAAACAACATAAGCTTGGAAGATAGTACTGGGTAAATATTGTTGAATGAATAAACTAATTATAGCCAG
>NW_006321148.1:0-269 GCF_000327345.1 Myotis davidii
CACATATTGTATGATTCCATTTATAGAAAAGATCCAGAATAGGTAAATTATTACATATAGAGAAAGAAAGGGTATTAGTGGTTGCCTGAGGCTAAAGGGTGGATTAGAGGAGTAATAAAGATTGACTGCTAATGGGTATAGAGTAATTTGGGGGGTGGGGGAAGATAAAATATTCTAAAATCAGATTGTGGCGATGGTTATACAATAAGTTGTACATGTTAAATGGGTGAATTATAACATATATGAATAAAGTTGTTTAAAAAAAAAAA
>NW_006321149.1:0-269 GCF_000327345.1 Myotis davidii
AGATCTATCATCAATTGGGCCTTTTGGCGGGGTTCTGGCACTCACCTGGATAACTTGCCCATGTCCCCAGCCTCTCCTATGACAGGGCAGCTATTTGGAGTGTCTCTGCCAAATATCTGTGAGAATGACAATCTGCCCAAACCTATCTTGGTAAGTCTCACTCTGGCCTGGAAAACCAATGGGAAGGGAGGTTTGGGGAAGGAGAGAGCTCTGAGAGGCAAATCTATACCCAAATGGAAATATAGATACCCATGGCTTTGGCTGAGAAT
>NW_006321150.1:0-269 GCF_000327345.1 Myotis davidii
TAGGTCGATGCTCAACCACTGAGCCAAACTGGCTGGGCCCATCTATACTTTTCAACCCTTTCTTCCTTGCTGTCTCTGTGACCTCTGCACTATTTACACCTCCATTCTCAAATCACATCTTCCCCAGCTTCCAGGACACCATTCTGGGCTGCTGCTGCTCTCTCTCTCCAGACACATCTTCTCAGTCTTCTTTTGAAGGCTCATGGTTGTCCATCCAGCCTTTAAAGGTAGGTGCACCTTAGAATATACATTCTTCTCAAGTGCACATG
>NW_006321151.1:0-269 GCF_000327345.1 Myotis davidii
AAAAAAATCTTCTACTGAAAATTTTGAAATCTGAGAACATTGCAAGAAAATTTCTGTGGTTATGTGCTTGCAATAGGAACCAATAAAGTAGTAGTTTTTTATGGAACTATTGATTTCAATACCTCATTTGTGTAAAGCCAGACTGAAATATTGCTCATAGTGTGACATTTATTTACACTAATATATTCAAACAATTATGCAGTAATCATTCTCTAAGTTATTAAGTTTTAGATGTCTATACAAAGAATATGTGATGAAGAATAAAAATG
>NW_006321152.1:0-269 GCF_000327345.1 Myotis davidii
TGATCCCCAGTAGGGGGCGTGAAGGAAGCAGCTAATTGATGTTTCGCTCTTTCTCTCTAAAAAAGAAAAAAGAAAAATCCATAAACGGACCAAATTTTGTTCATTTCACATAGAAGAGTTGGAAATCAAAGTAATCCACTATATTACTGGAATAAAGAAAATTATAATAGTTGATGAAATGTTATTTGACTACCAAATTATCACCCATATATAACATTATTTTTATTTACCTATTTTATTTTTTTATTGCTTTTCAGAGAGGAAGGGAG
>NW_006321153.1:0-269 GCF_000327345.1 Myotis davidii
TCAGGTCCAGAGAGGTTAAAGCAACTTATTCAAAGCCATCCTTGTTCTAGTTAAAGGCAGAGATGAAACCAAGTCTCCCAAATACCCAGAAAAGACGCATATATTAATAATATTATAAAAATTACTACGTACTGATGGACTGAAGATGACATTAAATTTCTTTGACCTTTCACCACATGTTAAGCAGGCAGGAAATACCATTTGGAAAACATGACAGCTTTCTTAGTGGAACCTTGGTTAATTTTGCCAGCCAGCATTACTGCTAGCAC
>NW_006321154.1:0-269 GCF_000327345.1 Myotis davidii
TAAATCTATATACCACATATAAATCTACATATATATGTGTAACTAGAGGGTAAGCCATACCGGAGTCGGTACCAACAACGCATCCTGTAGAGGGCTTCAACCACAAATCCGTATGTATATGTATGTATCCACATCCACAACTTCTAGGCGTTTATAGACGCACATATATGGAAGAACTGGAAAATCTTATCCATCTTCTGCTTCTCTATCGAAGTCCGTCTACAAATACATAACATGCACATGGATACCTGTGTGGTAGCAGCGCCTTC
>NW_006321155.1:0-269 GCF_000327345.1 Myotis davidii
TAGGAAGGTTGAGAACCACTGCTCTAAAGTGATATATAAGTGACCAAAAAGTATAGTCACCATCACTAATCATTAGGAAAATGCTTATCCAAATCACAATGAGATAAAACTTCACAACATTATTAAAAAAACAAAAAAGTAACAAGTGTTGGCAAAGTTGTAGAGAAATTGGAAGCCTCATGCACTGTTTTTGAGTATGTAAAACAGTGCATCTGCTAAGTATGGTGATTTTCTAAAAAAGTTAAAAATAGAATTACCATATGATCCAG
>NW_006321156.1:0-269 GCF_000327345.1 Myotis davidii
GGAAACCTCTGGGATTGGATAAAAAGTAGAATGGATAGACACATATTTCTTTACATTGGTGCGTGTAGGATTAACAATTGATACTTACAGAACATAGAAATGGTGTGTGGGAGAACAAGGCAACAATAAGGGTTCTGTGATTTCGAGTTCTGGTAGGAGATTATCCTCTCAGGAGTCTGGCAAAAAGGGATGTTATCATAGATACAAAAAGATAATAGACAGACTCAGTTAATGTCAAGACTGACCTTTGTCAAGGAAGATACTGGCCT
>NW_006321157.1:0-269 GCF_000327345.1 Myotis davidii
TTTTTTTTTTATCTGTAGACAACTCAACCTGACAAATCAGTGTAGACTTTTATAAACTTTATTTTAACTACCTTTCACATTTCAGATTTAAGTCCTTAGGGTCAATATCTTGCTGTCAGAGATATTAGAGGAAATCTGATGAACAATTTGGTAGGCAGACTGTTCCAACAACAAGGATTTTAGCAAAGAAATGAACTTCTAGTTTTGGGGAAAAAATTATGACCAAAAAGACTGGAAAATGCCAGCATTTACAGAAATCATACTGTACA
>NW_006321158.1:0-269 GCF_000327345.1 Myotis davidii
GACTATTCATTGGATGAGTTTTATTATACCAATAAACTAATAAGTTAGTTTATACTAATTTCAAGGAATTAGTCCATTTTATCTAAAGTATCAAATTTGTGTGTAGAGTTGCTTAGAGTATTCTCTTATTACCCTTTCAATGTATGCAAACTCCGTAGTGTGATCCCCTGTTTCAACCTGATAACATTTCTTTCTTATCTCTTTTTTCACTTCTCAATCTTGCTGGGGTTTTGTCTATTTTATTGATCTTTTCAATAAAAGCCTTTGTT
>NW_006321159.1:0-269 GCF_000327345.1 Myotis davidii
AGGGCAATGGTAAAACCTGGAAGGAACCAAACAAGGCAGGCAGTCCCCAGGAGGGCTGTGGCCCAGACCACGGACTGCCATCACTTCCTAATCATTGTCAGCTGACAATTTGTCTCATATGACCTCCCACATGCCTCCTATTCCCAAGTCTCTCTGTCCTAACAGTCACTGTGGGCTCAGGAAGGCAGACTCAGTATCCCAGCAGCAGAACACCAATAGGACTAGGATGGTGACTGTGCCAGAAATATAGGCTCTATCCTCAGTGCCAG
>NW_006321160.1:0-269 GCF_000327345.1 Myotis davidii
TCAAACCCGGGACCCTTTGGTCTGTAGGCCAACACTATACCCACTAAGCCAAACCTGTTAGGGCTGATTAAGTCTTGTATGTAGTTCTAGGCTTATCAACTCCTTTCAACTGGAATTCTTTCCTTTTAGTCATTTGACCACCTGTTCTTGCTCCACTGATTCTCTTCCCACAGTTCTTTGTATATACTATGTTCTGTATGTGATCCTCTCTTTTTGAGTTAGAAATACAAGATTTTTTGATGAAAGAGAATCATTGGTTGGCTGCCTCC
>NW_006321161.1:0-269 GCF_000327345.1 Myotis davidii
TGAAGGAGCTGCCTGAATACCCTATGGATTCCCTTCTATCTTTCTAAGGTCGAGAGTTTTGTAAGTTGTGCTCTTTGACAGCTAGGAGCTCTGCTGAGTTCTTTCAGAGACCACGGCATTGGCTAGAGGATTGTCAAAAGGATTCTTCCACTTTCGTCTCCCACCTCCCCTTCATTCAGGGGAGCACATCTTTTCATGGCTTTATATACTGACTTTCTCATGAATTGAAGAAAGCATTTGAGGAAAGAGTTGCATGGATAACAAGACAT
>NW_006321162.1:0-269 GCF_000327345.1 Myotis davidii
CCCGCCCCCACCCCCGACACACACACCTAGAAAAACCAGCTGACACTATGGGTTAAAGGCTAGTCTGGCTGGAATGAATGAAAAGTAATGAACCGATGATCACAACTCTCAATGCGTTAAAGATGCCTTATTAATTAAAGGACCCAGGGCTGGGGGTGGGGATGAATTCAGGCACGGTAGCAATTCTATCCCTACCCACAGCTCTTCAGCCCCCCAAAAGGTGACTCACCCCAGGCTCTAAAGCAGTGGTTCTCAACCTCCTGGCCCTT
>NW_006321163.1:0-269 GCF_000327345.1 Myotis davidii
CAACAGAATGCGGCAACATGGAGGACGTCACTCTGGGATTCGATCGCAAAGGCTCAGCCTCTCTCCCTTGCTGGCTGCCTGAAGCAGGTTGCTGTGCTGAGGGGGCCCAGCAGACCACAGGGGCTTGGTCCTGCCAACAACCATGCGAGTGAGCTTGGGAGGAGATACCACCCAGCGGAGCCTTCGGGTGAGACCCCAACCCTGGTCGGTACCTTGATGGCAGCCTCGCTGAGCTATACCCAAACTCCTGACCCACGGAAACTGTGTGA
>NW_006321164.1:0-270 GCF_000327345.1 Myotis davidii
GTGGTTGTCATGGTACAGTTTTCAACATTTCCACGCTTAAGCATGAGGGATGAGGTTTCTAAGCCCTTCCAAGGTGAAGACGCAGGCGAGGGACACCTCTCAGCCTCCTCCTATGGTGGCGCATTGGATCCATGCTTTCCTTGTTAATGCCTTCGCTTACTAATATTCCGGGTACCGATGGCGGGGACGAATGGGCAAGAAGGCGTAGTCGTTTGACGGAGAGATTGCATAGAAGAGGAGAGGCTAAATGTTTTTTTTTCGGGTTCATCA
>NW_006321165.1:0-270 GCF_000327345.1 Myotis davidii
TGGTGGTCAGTGCACGCCATACTGACTGGTCGACCGGCTGTTCTGGTTGTTCCGGTTGTTTAGTCGTAATGGTCACTTAGGCATTTACTCTAGTGGCCCTTATGATTTAAAGGATGCAGAAGTTCTAAAAATTGATTTCTTCCAATTAGAAAAAAGTTCAATTATACTTAATTTTTGCTTTCAAATAGGAATCAATATCCCCTTTCTGGGGATATTGCTTTCTAATTATTTAGTGAATTTGTATTTTTTTATTAATATAACTAGCTAAGA
>NW_006321166.1:0-270 GCF_000327345.1 Myotis davidii
AGAGAAGATAAACATCAACTGGCTTCCTCCCATATGCACCCTGACCAGCGATCTAACCCACAATGTAGGTATGTGCCTGACCAGAAGTCTAACCAACAATCTTTTTGGTGTACCAGATGATGCTCCAATCACCTGAGTAACCCAGCCAGGGCCCACATCTTTTTAATCCACTCATCTCCTGCAATGATCATAGGGCTACATACTAGTATGTACTTTTGAATTAACGATTCAGGATTCTTAGGATATATTCCCAAAACTAGAATCACTGGG
>NW_006321167.1:0-269 GCF_000327345.1 Myotis davidii
ACTAACCAGGTGGAATCTGATCTTGAAAATCTGACCATGTGGACAGAGATCAGCACCTCCTATCTGTCGGCACTCATTTTAAAGTCAACCTGCATGTGCCTCTTTGGTTATAGGCCCACGGTATTTAAAAAGTAACAAAATATATAACATATGTGTGATCCAACGTTAAAGAAGATATTGGAGAAAGCTAGGAAAATCCACCTGTTGCTTCAAAGAAAAAGCTGCCCTCCCTCCAAAAAATTATTAAATGTGGGGTGTTAACAGG
This sequence comes from Myotis davidii, assembly GCF_000327345.1. Lineage (NCBI taxonomy): Eukaryota > Metazoa > Chordata > Mammalia > Chiroptera > Vespertilionidae > Myotis > Myotis davidii. Next base: position 266 of record NW_006321167.1, read on the forward strand.
AAAA
>NW_006321168.1:0-270 GCF_000327345.1 Myotis davidii
GTCTGTTCAGGCCTGGATTGGCATCCCCTTCTGTGCCATGTACATCGTTGCTCTGTGTGGGAATTCTCTGATCCTGGTCATCATCAAATCTGAGCGCAGCCTCCACGAGCCCATGTATCTCTTCCTGGCAATGCTTGGAGCCACAGACATTGCTCTCAGTACCTGCATCCTGCCAAAAATGCTAGGAATATTCTGGTTTCATCTGCCCAAGATACACTTTGATGCCTGTCTCTTGCAAATGTGGCTTATTCACACCTTCCAGGCCATTGA
>NW_006321169.1:0-270 GCF_000327345.1 Myotis davidii
TGAGAGGAGGGCATCACCCAAAGCTAGAGAGAGTGCAGGGGAAGTGTGAAGGTGAGGCCGCATAATCTCAAGAGGCTATTAAATCTCCCATTTCAGGTTTCATAGAAAAACCTCCATCAGAGCAAAGTAGATGGTGAATGTCATTCCTCTCCACTTAGGTCACTAATCAGAAACCAGCCATGTAGGAGGATGCAGAATACTCTTCTTCCTAGGGGATGAAGTTTGATCAGAGGGAATGGGACTGTAGAGAGAAATGTAGTGTCTACATGG
>NW_006321170.1:0-270 GCF_000327345.1 Myotis davidii
CGGAGTGCCTCCGTATTTGGCATGGATCTTACTGGCCTTTCTGTCTCCATTTCACTTTTTCCCCATGGAAAGCACAGCGCAGCTTTCTCAAGGAAGCTGAACCCAAGTCTGCTGAGCTCCTCTGTGCACAACGTGCTCTCACATGAAGGTCTTCCATGGTCTTCCAGCTGTAAACACAGAAGCTGGGAGAACTGTAGGTCATTGGCTACCTTGTTGTGATGCAAAGGCCCATGTACCATGTGTGGTCACATGGCCTCTCACAAGGATCAA
>NW_006321171.1:0-270 GCF_000327345.1 Myotis davidii
GCAGCTCCCACTGCTGCTGGCCTTCCTCGCCCCCCCCCCTCTGAAGGCATCCGGGTTAAGTCTTGTCTTATGTAATCAAATGACTTCACCCTTTGTGGGTGAGGGGGGCCTGGAGGTGCCTGCTGCAGCCCCTACCTCCCATCCAGCGCAGAAAAAGGGTCTGAGACACCCCCAGGCTGCTCGCGGAGCTGGGGCGACAGGTGGGAGCTAGCGCTTACCTGGGGCCTGGCCCTGCCGGCGTCTGGAAACGTCCTTGTGGTTTTAATTTTT
>NW_006321172.1:0-270 GCF_000327345.1 Myotis davidii
TACCTTCAAATAAACACCTTCCACACTAAGTAGACTTCTAGCTTCATTGTCCTGCAACAGGAAAGCGTATTGGACCCTTGCTCGTGCTAGTACTACCACTACCCAACTGAACTGCCCTCCACATTACTTTCCACCCATTGTCTTCCTGGTCCAGCTCAAAAAGGATCGTCTCTAGTAGCTTCCAAATGCTTTTCCCATCCTCAGACTTCCTGCAGATCCGCTGTCCAACATGTCCACTTTCATTCCATGCAGCCCTGGGACAGTCTCCCC
>NW_006321173.1:0-270 GCF_000327345.1 Myotis davidii
TTTATTTTAGCTGATTTATTTTAAATAAGATGTACAACAAAGTAAGTGAGACATATATACGTGACCAACATTGGTGACATGACTAATTATCTGTCTGAAATATAGGTACAAGGATTGATGGGAGCCAATTCTTATTTGTAAATTCAAATTAATTTGGAATAAAGCAAAAAATAATGTGGGTCATATATATGTTTGTTCAACAAATATGTAGTAAATAACAAATACATTTAAAATAAAATATTGCGATGACTTAAGATTCAGATAAATCTT
>NW_006321174.1:0-270 GCF_000327345.1 Myotis davidii
ACTGTTTCCTCAAATCGTTTTGGGAAAAAAGAGGAGGGAGGATCTTGAGGTACAAGACAGGAAAAGTAATAGCTGACCCTCGAATAATACAGGTTTGGTTCCACTTATATGCAAATGTTTTTCAATAAATAACTAGAAGCATTTTCTCCTTATAATTTTAATAATTTTCTTTAGCTTACATTATTGTAAGACTAAAGTATATAATACACACAACATACAAAATATGCGTTGACTCTTTGTTATTGGTAAGGCTTCCAGTCAATAGTAGGC
>NW_006321175.1:0-270 GCF_000327345.1 Myotis davidii
ACAGGGGGTTCCTTCAGCCTGGCCTGCACCCTCCCCAATCCGGGACACCTCAGTGGATGTCTTACTGCCAGTTTAGACCCAATTCTGCAGTTGGACTTTCCTCTCACAATCCAGGACAGCTAACTCCTAACCACTCTGTGTGCCTGCCTGCCTGATCATTTCTAACCCCTTTGCCTTCCTGCCTGATGCCCCTAACCTCACTCCCCTGCCATCCTGATCACCCCAAACCACTCTCTCCCGCTTGCCTAATAACCCCCTCTGCCTTGGCCC
>NW_006321176.1:0-270 GCF_000327345.1 Myotis davidii
TTGGTTTATAAAATTTCTTACTTCGATGGATACCTGTTGGTTGACTCAGCTAGTGAGATAACAGAGATGTTACCGTTTGAAATATATTTGCAAATTGTGGGAAGGACATGGGACAGTAACGCCAATTTGTTGAATACTTGTGTAGACAATGTTACGCTGCTTGCATATAGTTGTGCTTCATGTTACTCAAGGAGAATTCTATTGCCTGCTTGTTTGTTTTGAGAGAAAGGATCATTTTCCTTTCTTTTGTGATGTTTCGTATGCCACCTA
>NW_006321177.1:0-270 GCF_000327345.1 Myotis davidii
GTTTCAAGCATCCACTGGGCATCTGGGAACATATCCAGGGCTCATGACATCTTGTCTCTGGAAGCTTCAGAGTCCGGTCACTGTGATGGCTGAGTGCTATCCATGGGGCTGCGGAACAGTGGCACTCAGAGGGTGGTCTATGCAGGAGGCATGGAAGGCTTGGTCACTGCTCCATGACAAGATCAATACAGAGGTGAGAGTGGGCATTCAGGAGCATCTATACCAGTGATGGCGAAACTATGACACGCGAGTCAGAGGTGACACGTGAAC
>NW_006321178.1:0-270 GCF_000327345.1 Myotis davidii
TGCATCACTATAACCCTGAGGAAACCTCCATGTAGAAGCCTCTGGGGTTCCAGTGTGAATTTTCTAGGACACGCAAACCCTCAGACTCAGCATCCTAATTATAAGCTATCAAATGCAAAACCATACGTCAACATGTTTTGAAAGTAAATAAAAAGTTGGCAAGCATCCGTCTTTTTCAATGAAAGCCACATCCTTTTTAAATTCTTTGAAACCCACCCTTTGCTTTCCTTATTTCTGCTCAGTATTTTTTCTAGACACATAGCACAAAAG
>NW_006321179.1:0-270 GCF_000327345.1 Myotis davidii
TTTTGCTGTTCCTGCCTAATGAGTGTCCTTTTTCTCCCTCTGAAAATAAAAGCTATTTGTCTTGGGACCCTTTTTACTTTTACGGCCAGAAAGCTTAGAGCCCAATAAGAGTTTCCACTCTGTCCATCTTGTCGGCCTTACTGACTGCATGTTTGTGTTCTCATCTTCCTGTCCTCGCCACCTCTGGTCCCCACTAATGGGCAGGTGCCACGCTCTCTGCATCCCTGCTCCCTCGTGGGGTGGCTGGGGCACGTGGCCATGGTAAGAGGT
>NW_006321180.1:0-270 GCF_000327345.1 Myotis davidii
ATTGCCAGCACCACCACTGTTGCACTTTACGGCTATTATTAAGTAAAATAAAAGCTATTTGAACACAAGCACTGGGATCCTGCAATAGTGGGCTCTCACAACTGAAGCAACAACTACTGAGTGTCTGACGGGCAGGGACTAGGTACAGCGTGGAGATGCTGGACAAAATGATGATTGACGTGGGGTAGGATGCAGCAGAATGCATGGGATTCCATCCTGCAACTCAGAACTCCTGCATTTTGAAACTTACAAATTGTTTATTTCTGGAAT
>NW_006321181.1:0-271 GCF_000327345.1 Myotis davidii
CTGAGCCAAACCAGCTAGGGCTATGTTAACATTTCTTAATAGAAGTTCAGTAGAAGTAAATAGCTCAATATTAATTGTGAATTTTAAAATGTAAGATGCAGGAGTAATACAATTAAATTTGTGGATTAAAATCCTTTCTAGGGTAAAAATTTAGTTAAAATATATGTGAATATATACTCTTAAATTTTTAAAAAACATTTGAAAGTGTTATTTCAATTATCCTCCACTGGTTTATTGATTAAGCTAGTGGTTCTCAACCTTCTGGCCCTTT
>NW_006321182.1:0-270 GCF_000327345.1 Myotis davidii
TCTCTATATCTATGAGTTTGTTTCTGTCTTATTTGTTTATTTTGTTTTTCAGATTCCATATATAAGTCAAATCACATTTGACTTTGCATGATCTATTTCACTTATTATAATACCCACTGGGTTCATCCATGTAGTTGCAAATGGCAACATTTCCTTATTTTTATAGCTGAGTGATAGTCCATTGTATATACGTACCACATTTTCTTTATGTACCTATTGATGGTCTCACAGTTGGTCTCATATCTTGGCTATTGTAAATAATGCTGCAAT
>NW_006321183.1:0-270 GCF_000327345.1 Myotis davidii
TGTTGGCTATTTCTATGTCCTCTTTGGAAAAGTACCTATTCAGGTCATCTACCCATTTTTTAAATTGGATTTCTTTCAATTTCATGTTGTATGAGTCTGTTTTACGTCTTTAATAGTTACACATTCACAAGCTGGTGGTTTTTTGACAATGCAATTTTGTCAAGCTATAGTCATGTCATTTTTATTTATTTTAAGTTAGTACCATGTGCCAATAATCTCATCCACAACCTTTTTGAGACATTAATTGTGAGTATAAATTTGACATCTGGA
>NW_006321184.1:0-270 GCF_000327345.1 Myotis davidii
CTCATTAGATTTCCAAACTGATCAACCAACCCCGTTAAAGATGCACCATAAGTGTACATCTCCATGTACACATGAACGGACTAAACCGTCTGTTTCTGGGTACCCTGGTCAATCTCTGGCCTTGTAGATTCATATACTTTTTTCAAGATCATTGCATGACTATAAATATGTTTGGGGGTCCATCTCAGTCAGGTAATGGATATCTGCATGCAAGCGCAGATATCATGATCTAGGCTGTCCTGTGCCAATGAGATTCTGGAGAAAAGGAAG
>NW_006321185.1:0-270 GCF_000327345.1 Myotis davidii
AGAGAGAAATCGCAAGGATTATGGCTGTGTACCAGTGCTTCGTGATCTGAGCCCTAACAAACACGGCACATTCTGGAGGCAATCAACAGGCCAGTAGCAAAAACACGGGCCAAGTGTCACTGTGATGCTCAACGTAACCGCAGTGGGCAAAACTGAGCCAGAAGGATCGTTAAGAATCAAAAATTTACCATTGCACTCAGGAGAAAAGCAAGTCCGTTGTAAGGAAATTTCCGTAAGAAAAGTACACTGTGCCTGGCTGGCATGGCTCAG
>NW_006321186.1:0-270 GCF_000327345.1 Myotis davidii
CCCTTCTCATCACATGTCACTACAGAGAGCCTCCCCTGTAACTTTGAGGAGAAAATAAGAAACAACAGATAATTTCTACTTGGGCTGATGTACGGGGCAAATGCTTGGTGATCATAGTTTACACCATTCACACACACCAAAACCAGTTGGTCTAGCTAGGCTGAGTGACACAGGCTTGGCCTCAGAATTTGTTGTTGGTTTTGGTGTGTTGTTGGTTGGTTTTATTCCTTTCCCAAAGAAGGCACTCATCCCTCAGTGGGGAATCCATCA
>NW_006321187.1:0-270 GCF_000327345.1 Myotis davidii
AAAAAATACATTCCTCCACTTTGCCTTTTATCCAATCCTAGACATTTCCCAATTATGCTTTGTTTTGCCTCTTTAATATACCACCAATGAATTCCATGCACCTTTCTTATTTCTTTCCCTTTGATTCTAATGTATAAAATAAGCTACGAAACTCTCATTCTCAAGAGCATTTGAGATCTTTCTCTCTAGTATGTGTCATCACTTTGGCTCAAATAAACTCATAACAATGCTCTATAGAGTGGTTCTCAACCTGTGGGTCATGACCCTTTG
>NW_006321188.1:0-270 GCF_000327345.1 Myotis davidii
GATACCTTGAAACAAATGAAAATGAAAACACAAAGACTGAAAATATGAGTCATAGTCAAACAGTTCTGAGAGGGAAATATATATACCAATAGAGGCCCACATCAAGAAACAAGAAAAATATCAAATAGACAATATAACCGTACACCTAAAGAAACTAAAAAAAATAATAATAAACAAAGCTCAAAGTAAGTAGAAGGAAATAATAAAGATCAGAACAGAAATTTACAAGATAGAGTCTAAAAAAGCAATAGAAAAGATCAATGAAACCAA
>NW_006321189.1:0-270 GCF_000327345.1 Myotis davidii
GCCCGCTGCTCGGCCACGGAGCTGGTGCCTGCGGGCACGGAGCGGGACACAGCGCGGGCGGCCTCCTCGCCCCCCCAGGGCCCGGAGGGGACAGATAGTCCGGGTGATGGGGTGCAGAATGTTGCGTTGGGAGGCTTCCCGTCGGGCACAGCTGTCCCCCGAGGGCTGAGGGGTGTGTGGAGGCCGCAGGCACTGCTGAGGTTGAAGCGGGCGGGCCTTGGGGCTGCGTGGCCCGCGGACACTCTGTTTGGCTTACTGGCCGGCCTGTGT
>NW_006321190.1:0-270 GCF_000327345.1 Myotis davidii
CTGATTATTTTTTAAAGTTCTGGGTAGTCCCTCAACTTTCACAATTTCAACTACTGTTTTTGACTTTTCAAAAGGCTCTATCTTGTGAGAAAGAGCAAGTTGGTTGATAGAGATATTTTCTCACTCTTTAAGGCACAGGGCACTGCCCACTGTGCAGATCTGACTTATTAGCCAGAACACAATGTTCAGGGTGCTCTGAAGGGGGTCCCTCAGTGTGACTCACATCTTCCCATCTGTTGTTTGGCTCTACTGCCTACCACTAAGGATTAG
>NW_006321191.1:0-270 GCF_000327345.1 Myotis davidii
TCCACACACATTGAACAGGAGACAGAGCCGGGCTGCCGGGGGCGCTGCCCAGTATCTTTATTTTCCTGAAAAATGAGCTCCTTTGGGGCCGGTAGCTCTGTTCAGTGTAACCTGGGAAAGATTAGCTGCTTAAGAGGAAGGACATTCCCCTGGGTTCCATGTTGCCTAAGGCTGAAGAAGCCCCTTCCTATTTGGGGGAGAAAGCCTCTCACCCAGCCTCCCCCAGTAAAGGCTGCTAAGTGGGTAGAGCCCAGGTCTGGTGCCTCCTAA
>NW_006321192.1:0-270 GCF_000327345.1 Myotis davidii
CTGTCTCCTCAGCAGAGACTATGCAGAGAGGACAATTCTTAACAAATGAATCTCTACTGAGTGAATTTTCTGAATTCTGGGAGAACTTTTTACTACCTTAGCACAGAGCCCTAAAGCAACGGGGCCAACAGCGTACATTGCAAGGCTGATTGCTGGAGGGCTCGGATCTGCCGCCAGCCCACAACTCTTCAAGGTGGCATTGTGAGTTTGTTCCACCCCTTCTTCTACATTGAACATATCACCCTAGCCGGTTTGACTCAGTGGATAGAG
>NW_006321193.1:0-270 GCF_000327345.1 Myotis davidii
CTCTTCTGCATTGTGTGTGTATAAAAGCCACAAAGTGATGTTTTTGCAAATGACGTTATAGCAGCCTCAGTTCTGAGTACAATAGTTAATAACCCATCTCATTGAATTGTATTTTCGGTCTTATGTGTTCACTATTGTGGAGGGAAATAATAAAGCACTAAAGTTCCTGGAAAAATGGCCAGACATTATTTTTAGTATAAAGAATCAGTATGTTGCCATGGCTGGTGTCGCTTAGTGGTTAGAGTGTCGGCCTGTGCACCAGAAGGTCTC
>NW_006321194.1:0-270 GCF_000327345.1 Myotis davidii
AAAATCAATAAAAAACATATTAAAAAGAAAAAAGATGCCAGGTTCTCTCTTGCCTCTGTGTCACAGCCCAGACTGTTTCTGGAACTCCTTCCCCTTCTCTCTGTGCAGCTAATTCCTGCTTATTCTCTCGGCCTGCCCTTGGCTGTCCCTTTCTTTTGGAAGCCTCTCACCTCCGCATCCCTGGGCTTCCCCATGTGGACAAAAAGGGGCCACACGCTAACCTCACAGGCTCTGGGAAGGCCTGCGTGGCGACCTTGCAAACTCAGAGAC
>NW_006321195.1:0-270 GCF_000327345.1 Myotis davidii
CCCTTCACCTCCTGTCTGTGCCAGCCACACATACGTGTTTACTCTACAGCCTGGTGCTAAGTACAAGGGGTCATCTGAGGATGGGGAAGGAGCAGGAAAACTGATTCACTCACTCACTGGACAACTCTGTGGAGGGCTTTCTAACTATCTATATAAAACCAGGACATTCTTCATATTCCCCCTCTAACTCAGTGTTTCCATGTAGGGGAATCCATTTAAAAGAAATCATTTAAGGAAGGAAAAATCATATTCAGAACATTTAGAGTGGCA
>NW_006321196.1:0-270 GCF_000327345.1 Myotis davidii
TGGGTCTGTAGCCTCACTCACCCCGAGGAGGAGGAGGGCACCGAGGCACCTCCCTCTGCATCAGAAGCTCCCTGGCGGGCAGGCCCTCCCAGGCTTCCTCCTGGGCTCCCTCCCGCCCTCAGCGCCCTCCCAGCACCATCTGTCCCCCTTCTCTCGGGTGCCAGCTCCGAATACCCGAGGCCGCACTGAACCCCAAGCAGGTGCTCCCACACACCCCAAACCTCATCTCCCAAGAGCAGCCATCATCTCCCTGACCTCAGCAGCAGCCTC
>NW_006321197.1:0-270 GCF_000327345.1 Myotis davidii
CCCGGGAGTTGCTGACTCCAGGTTGGATCATCATCATCATCATCGTTACATTTCAGAGGATCCTGTTCAGTGAGCACAAGAGAAGTGAGTTGGCAGCTCATCTCCTTGCCGTCTCCCACCCACACCCGGGGCAGCAGGAGGTCACAGGTTCTGGCAGCTTCCCTGGGGGCAGGACAGACAGAGGAGAGCACAGCTGAGCCTCTGGAGGAGGAGGGTCACTGTCCTCACCCCAAGGTCAGGAGCGCCCTCTGCAGACTTGGGCGGGGAGGC
>NW_006321198.1:0-270 GCF_000327345.1 Myotis davidii
TAAAAACGGGGGGAAATTGAAGACAATATATTTACTTTAGTGTCCTTTACAGATCTATACTATATACTAAATTTATCAAATCAAAGATGCCCTCAAATTGAAAAAAAAGCCATAATTGGCATAGTTATATTTAATTATAAGATTCTTCCTGCTTTCAAAAGTGTTAAATGAGGAAAATATGAATCTTAGAATTGGTGAAATATAGTACACTGCTTTAAAAATATGAAAACCAGCTATTTGTATCCTCATTTACTTACTACATTTTATTTA
>NW_006321199.1:0-270 GCF_000327345.1 Myotis davidii
ATTATTATTATGCACATTTTACCGAAGAGGGAATTGAGTGGTAGAGAGATTAAGTTATCTAAGGTTATACAGCTAGCAAACTGCAGAATTGGGATTCAGATTATTGCCTACATGGCTAAAAGCTTCTTTTCTTAACCTCCATGCTGTACTGATCATCTCCCTGAACATTGCTTCCTCTTTTCCTTCCGTGATTTTCACGTAAGCCTCTACTTGGTCCCAAGAATCCAGTTAGAATCGATATTCCCTTCTTTCTCTGATCTCTTTTTTTTT
>NW_006321200.1:0-270 GCF_000327345.1 Myotis davidii
GAGTGCCAGCAGTCGCCTGAGACCTGATCCTGCCGGCACACCCGGTCACGGGCCTGCGGGGCGACTGCGGCATCATTCCACACTCACGCCCCCAAACTGGACCAATCCTGCGGGCAGACCGGGATGCGAGCCAGAGGGGCTGTCGCCTGGGACCTGATCCCGCTGACAGACCAGGACATAAGCCGGCGGGGCTGCTGCAGTGCCTGCCTGCACTCACGCTGCCAACCCACTATCCGGCAGCAGACCACCAAGCCCCCTGTGTGCACCCTG
>NW_006321201.1:0-270 GCF_000327345.1 Myotis davidii
CAAAGAAATGTAAAAGCGTGGATATTAATAAGAGTGCTCTAGATCAGCACTACTTTTTTTGGTTCCAGAAGTGAATTGGAAAATCATAGTCCAATCCTTATTCACATGCTTAAAAGATTAGGTAGTGAGGGTGGATGGAAAATCAAAGACAACAAATATTTGAACCCTATTAACTTTCTAGATCAACCTTTTACCATATGGGTTTACATTTATAGTAACTAAATATAAAAAGACATAACCATTAAATCTAAGAAGGTTAAGTTGCCAAAA
>NW_006321202.1:0-270 GCF_000327345.1 Myotis davidii
CCCGGCTGGCTCTGGGTACAGCCGCCCTCCAGTTGCTGTGGGCTCTCGGAGGCCAAGGACCCCAGGTGTGGCAGGAGGTCACACCGAGGTATTTCAGGATGCCAGCAACATGGGCCTGCGAGCGATCAGGGCACGTGGCCCCAGTCTCAGCCGTGGCTCTGCCGCCTCGAGCAGCTGCTCCATCTGGCCCTGCCTCGGTTTCCCCTACTGTAAAGTGGGGATGTCAGTGCCTATGGGTTTTTCATGCGGATTAATTGAGGTGGGTTTTGC
>NW_006321203.1:0-270 GCF_000327345.1 Myotis davidii
TATATGTCTATATATATAATATATATCCCCTCCCCTAACCACCGTCAGCTGGGGCCCGCGATGAGATCACCACGTATTCAAACACGGGAACTAATTTAATATTGAATTATTGCCGACATTTCTCATGCACGTTTTTTCATAGAGAAAACCGCCTGTTGAAAATGAAATCGGCTTTTATGGGCCCTGAGATGCACGTTCTGTAAGGTTCTATTGAAACACACCCCCACACAGACAAGCAAAATAGAGATGGAATAGAGAGAGAGAGAGAGA
>NW_006321204.1:0-270 GCF_000327345.1 Myotis davidii
ATTCTCCAAAAGAAGAGCTAAATGAAATGGAGAAAAGATTTGCAGACACAGAACTCAGAATAATTATGGCAAAGATGCTCAACAGTATGAAAAAAGACACAGCAACTAGAAGAATGTCATAGCACTAATAAAGGACACAGTGAGAGGAATATACAGATTAGGGGAAGCTGAGGATTAGATCAGTCAATTAGAAGACAAGATAGAAAAAAAATCACTCAATCAGAGAATGAAAAAAGGAAAAACAGTTAAAAAACAGGAGGACAGCTTAAG
>NW_006321205.1:0-270 GCF_000327345.1 Myotis davidii
TTGAGGATAAAGAGAACTATTTTTAGCATCATCGATTGAAATTCAGGAATGAAGAATTCACAAATACCTAAAGTGTTTACACATTGTCGTTGTAAAAGAAAGACATACAATTTCAATAAACCTCATCAGATATCACAATCACAGGAGCTGGATTAATTAGTTAACAATCTGTCTGGTGTTTTCTTCATGATTAAAGTACATTGGGTGGAAGTTTTTAAAAATAATTATTTTTTCAAGTACTTGAAGCAGAGCAGCAATGAAGACATAAAA
>NW_006321206.1:0-270 GCF_000327345.1 Myotis davidii
TCTCATGCTACCCAGGATTCTCTGGGCTCCCCAAGGAAGCAAACTTCATACAGAGAAAATGACATTTTCAGGGTAAAAGATTGGCATTCCCAAGGTCTTGTCCTGTGCTAATTTCTTATCCACCCAAGATTCTCGGTAACCAAGCTGGTCTTAGCCCAAGGAAAGGGCCGCCACTGACACCCTCTTCACTCCACATGTTCTGAGGAGCAGATATTGGCGTCATTGCTTTTCCACTGCTGCACAGATGCCTTCTCGTTCTTTCTCTAACCT
>NW_006321207.1:0-270 GCF_000327345.1 Myotis davidii
TCTTGATTTTGCATCATTAAATGTAATTAGGGCATATGAAAAACCATGGTATAACTTACATTAATCTCTGCATTTTCTCAACTAAAGCCTATCATTTTAAGCCTATCATTTTAAGCACAGAATGAATTATACAAGTCATAGCAAAATACTGAAAGCATGTTAAATTATTTCCTTATATCAATTTGATGACTATATGATTTCAAATTAAATTCTGATAAATTATAGTCATTAGATTTCTAACTATAAAAATGCTCCCATCAGATATTTTTT
>NW_006321208.1:0-270 GCF_000327345.1 Myotis davidii
AAAGTATCAGAATTTCATCATGAAATCATAAGAATTAGCAATATCATGAGTATTAGATAACTAATTCTAAAATCTCTTTTACTATAGGACATGAAACCAAAAATGTCAGAAGAACCTACTACCTTGAATACAGGCTTATCATTTGGTCAGACTAAGAATATCACCATACAAATATAATAAAGGAGTCCAGAAGGAAAATGTATATATAGGCAGATATATACATCCTAGTGGCCCAGCGCACGAAATTCATGCATGGTGTGTGTGTGTGTG
>NW_006321209.1:0-270 GCF_000327345.1 Myotis davidii
TGCACCACTTCTGGTTTTAGCTGGGCTCATTTATGTTTTTATAGTTGCTGTGAAGTGCTGATTTGGTATGGGGTCTCTCATATGGCGGAAGGTTGGCTTGCTATTGACTGGTATATGAGGGCCTCAGTTATTTTTTATGTGTCTGAAATTCCTCCAGTAGGGTTTAGTATGTGCTCAGGGAGAGGCAAGTATACAAAGCAGACAAGTACAACTATGTATGGAAAATGGGTACATATTATTTTTTTAAAAAAAATATATTTTATTGGTTTT
>NW_006321210.1:0-270 GCF_000327345.1 Myotis davidii
AATAAGAGGAAAGAGGGGAGAGAACTGTTGTTTCACCCGCATGGAATCTCATATGTGAAATGTTTCCTTCACGAAGACTTCCCTCCAAATGTTGCTTCTAAAGAAGGAGTACAGAGATAACTGGCTAAGTAGTGGGGTCGTAGATGCTAGCCAGGCTTACTAAGGTGATGTCGCCACACGTTGACCCTTCTAGACTAACTGCCTCCTTGGGCCTGTCACAGCAACATTATAAAGGTGAGGGTACTGGGAAAAAGGAGGATGATACAGGGA
>NW_006321211.1:0-270 GCF_000327345.1 Myotis davidii
AACAAAAGCAAAAATAAACAAGTGGGATTATATTAAAACAAAAAGGCCTTTGCACAGCAAAGGAAGCAATAGCATGAAAGAGCAACCTATGCGGTAGGAGAACATACTGCAAACCATATCTAATAAGAGGTTAATATTCAAAACACATATAAGAAACTCTTGTGATTCAATACAAACCAACAAACAAAACCTCAAATGATCACAAAGGATTTGAATAGACCCTTTTCCAAAAAATTACATTTTATATTGTGTCTTTCTTGAAAAAAAAAA
>NW_006321212.1:0-270 GCF_000327345.1 Myotis davidii
TCAGCCCCTCACTGGCTTCCCCTTTTGTCCAGGACCAAATAGGCTGGGCCTCCCTCCTGGCGGCTGGAGGCGGTTAGCTCCATTGGTCCCCAGAAGGCTCTCCCCGGGGAAGGCAGGAGTTGGGTGGAGAACCAGCTGAGGGGGAAAGAGGCCGGTGAGCAGGATGTCACTGAGGAGGAGGGGCTGGGACTCCCGGGCCACATGCCAGCCTGCACAGGCAGCCTGCTCCCTGCCACAGCCAACAGGGAGCCCCCAGTCCAACTTCGGGGT
>NW_006321213.1:0-270 GCF_000327345.1 Myotis davidii
ACTTACATTAGCCTACAGTTGGGCAAAATCATCCAGCTGCCACTGTCCAGCATCATGAGAAAGCATCGTACCAGGTATCGTTAACCCAGGAAAGATCAATATTCAATATTCAAAGTACAGTTTCTACTGAATGTTATCGCTTCTGCACCATCGTGGAGTCGAAATTGTAATTTGGACTATCATTCAGTCAGGGACGTCTGCATAGAATTAGTCAATGTAAGTCCTATTTTGAAGCATAGTCCTTACTAAAGGTTTTCTTTCTGTCTCTCA
>NW_006321214.1:0-270 GCF_000327345.1 Myotis davidii
TTGATGTTCCTATCTCTCTCTCCCTCTCCCTTTAATAAGAAAACAAAAAAACCCCCCAAAACCCCACAATATTCAAACAATATGTAAAAACAAAGTTCAATCTGCAGTTATTGCAAATCAGTCCATACTGAAATTTTAAACTTACAAAGTAATTATTTTGTTATTAGTAATAAATCAGCATTTTTTGGTAATTCAAGATCAAGTAATAAATATTTATCCCAAGAAGTAATTAGAGTAAGTGCTACCAGATAAAGTAAAAATACATATTGC
>NW_006321215.1:0-270 GCF_000327345.1 Myotis davidii
GTATTGATTCATCCTCAGCCTCTTGTCACATGATTCCTAGTCTCTCTCACATGTGCCATGTCAGCTCCTTCTTCTCTACCTTTGCTTGTACAGATGCTTTTTTGGAATAAGAGCCAACTCTGGCACTCAGGTGTTCTTAGGAGTGGACCTTTTCTCGTGTTCATTCACTCAGCATTTTTTATGTTCTTGTGTTATCCTGCAGCCATTCTTCTGGGAATACGAATTAATGAATATGGCGGACATAGTCCTTGGCCTCATGAATCTTTCAGT
>NW_006321216.1:0-270 GCF_000327345.1 Myotis davidii
ATTAATAGAAATATCAGAATTATTAAGAAAAATTCTTCCTCCATTAAACATACATCAAATAATTGGTGCCCAAATACGTTCTACTATTATGTCTAACATATTAAGCTGCTCAGTAGATGCAACTTTTATAGTTGTCCAACATCTTGTTGATTTAAAAAAAAATCTGAAAATTCACATAGAACTCAAAGTAGGAAAATGTAATTATCTTTTGACCTCAGTATTTTTATTAAGTTATCACTTTATTTTATACTAGGGGCCCGGTGCACGAAA
>NW_006321217.1:0-270 GCF_000327345.1 Myotis davidii
TATCCACTGAGCCAAACCAGCTAGGGCTGAGTAGCTTTTTTATGCAGCAAGGCAGTTAGCAAGTTAAACCAGAGGCTCCAACAAAGTCTTCCACCCCCAAAGTTAAGCAGTTAAGTGACCAGTGACATCATTGCCATATAAGGACAGTTGATTTTATTCAGTGCCAACTATGTAACACAGTCCCAGTGGTCGCTAGATACAATATGACATGTTTATCCAATACAGTCAAACCTCCTTTCTTGAACATCTCCCATCTCAAATAATTCGGTT
>NW_006321218.1:0-270 GCF_000327345.1 Myotis davidii
ACAACGTGGGGGTGGCCATCTTGTGACAACATGAGTGTGGCCATCTTATGATGATGCGAGGGTGCCCTGCGAGGGTACGAGAGCCACCTAGGGTTTTATTAGTATAGATATGCACAGCCTATGGACATGGACAAGAGGGTGGTGAAGACCTGGGTGGGGGTAGAGGCTTTGGGGATGGATGTAAAGGGGGGGGGGAGATGGGATACTTCAGTAATACTATCAACAATTAAATATATATTTTTTTTAAATATATATTTTTACAGAGAGGAA
>NW_006321219.1:0-270 GCF_000327345.1 Myotis davidii
TTCATTTTCTAATTTGTACATAATATACAAAGAACTAAAGATAATATCGTTTCATGTGACCCACAGAGAGCCAGGATTTAGACAAAAGAAACTTTTCACATCAAAAGGAGATGGAGTAAAGCCAAGTGGTTCTGCCCAGTTATTCTGAAACGTCATTTTCAGATTTTACCAGAACTCTCTGCTGACTGTTAAGAGGTGCTTAGGAGTCAGGGCCGTTATCCCCCACTTCACAGTTGAAGGAGCTGAGGTCCTGAGATGCCAGCAAGTTTC
>NW_006321220.1:0-270 GCF_000327345.1 Myotis davidii
AGACCTTCCAACCCAGTCCTGTGCTTCCCCACACACGTGAATTCGCCTACTCACCACAAGGATGGAGACGGCCTCAGTCTCACGGTGGGGCGAGGGCCTGAGTCACCCCCGGTGTACATGTGCCCCTGAGCGGGGACACGGGGACACTCTGCCCAGGGTCCTTTTCCTGTCAACTGAGGTCCACATTTTCGAGTTTTGTGCTTTTTGTCGGGGATCTTACTGTTCAAAAATATTTCTAAACAAATGTATTTCTCATAACCAGAGACTGAT
>NW_006321221.1:0-270 GCF_000327345.1 Myotis davidii
TATGTACATTTATCTCCTGCATTCTCTTAAATAGATTTACCTATCTTTATTACCATGTTATTTATATTCTATTTATCATATACCTGTGTATATTCATTTACATCTCCTACACAGAACTATTTATACCTATTTTTTCCAATTTCTGCCAAAGTAAAATAACCTCATATCTGTCTCAGTCCATTTGGGCTCTTATAATAAAAGAACACAGACTGGGTGATTTATAAAACAACATAAATTTCTCACAGTTCTGGAGACTGGAAGTTTGAGATC
>NW_006321222.1:0-270 GCF_000327345.1 Myotis davidii
TTCCGTACAAAACGCCTACATCCAGATCCACAGAGATGGGCCGGGAATGACTGTGAGATGGAGCCAGGCTGCTTCCTCCCATCTTCCTGGTTCAGTGGCACCGCCTGCCTGAGGCGCGAGTTAATGCAGTCAGGAAATGTGTATGGCCCATCTGCTGTGCTGCAGGTAGGTGCTCAGGCCAGAATTTCTTATGCAGACTAAAGAGATGCTTTCATTTCAGCGCCAGCAATGCTCCGTGATGAGCACCCCAGCTTGGAGGAAGTACCCTGT
>NW_006321223.1:0-270 GCF_000327345.1 Myotis davidii
AAATATGTCAATTTAACTTGCGTTTGATGACATTCCTTACAATACCTTGCCTAAGGATGCATTTTAACATGCTATTTGGTGAAGTGATTACGAGGATTGTAAAACACCATTCTGGGGATATAACTTATAAAAATACATTATGTAAACTTTTTAGTTTCTGTTTTATGTCTTATTTTAAACCAATACCAGGCTTGTGCCATTATCAAGTAAAATTGAAAAGAGTAAAAGTTTTTAACACTTGTTATGCCCAGATTTCAAAATCCCCCAAGA
>NW_006321224.1:0-270 GCF_000327345.1 Myotis davidii
CCTGTTTAGAGGACACGGAAAAGCAGAGAAAGGAGCCAAAATCCAAATCCATTTAAAGTCTGTCCCTGATAAGTGACAGTTCTTCCCAGGTGATCTTCACCTTGCACATAAATGCTGCCTCAACAAATCCAAAAGTTTCCTGTGAATCTTGCTTTCCAAAAGAACTTAGAAATAACAAAACAAAGGTTACACTACTTCACAATTAGACATGTGGGTGCTAATGAGAATCCAATTCAATCACTATTTTTAAAATATATTTTTATTGATTTC
>NW_006321225.1:0-270 GCF_000327345.1 Myotis davidii
CTCGACCCTGGGGGACATCCTGGACCAGCCCCTGCACACGCTGCACCACATCCACTCCAAGCTTCAGGCCTGTGCCCCAGCTCAGGCCACAGCAGGCCCCAGGCCCCGGGGCCCCCTCCGCCAATGGCTGCATCGCCTCTGGGAGGCCGGGAAGAAGGAATCCCAGGGCTGCCTTGAAGCCTCTGTCACATTGAACCTCTTCCGCCTCCTCACCCGTGACCTGAGATGTGTGGCCGCTGGAGACCTGTGTGCCTGACCCTGACACCCACC
>NW_006321226.1:0-270 GCF_000327345.1 Myotis davidii
CAAATATTTCTGGCTAAAAGACACACCTCCCACCCCTAGTGCAGTGTTGTAATTTAGTTAGTAATGATAATGTCACACATTTACTAATGCAGACTTGCACCTCTTGACCCTTGTAGCGGCTCAATAAGATGGGTATGATTATCTTCAGTTTTTCAGAAGATGCTGTATCAGACAGGTTACACATCTTAAGATTATATAACCAATAGGTTTTGAGCTTGGGTGTTTGTTTTTAACTCCAATCCCTTCACCCCCTTTCTCCAATGAGCTATG
>NW_006321227.1:0-270 GCF_000327345.1 Myotis davidii
TATTATTAACTAAAATCCATAGTTTATATTAGGGTTTTACAGTTCTGAGGTTTTTGACAAATGCATAATATCATGTTTCCACTGTTAGAATATCATACACAATAGTTCCATTGCTCTAAAAAATGCTGTGCTCTACCTATTAATCCTATCCTCAACCCAAATTGAACTTCTGGTAATCACTCATCTTTTTATTGCGTCCATAATTGGAATCATATAATATGTAGTTTTTTCTCTCTATTTTTAAAATCCTCACCTAAGGATATTTTTCCA
>NW_006321228.1:0-270 GCF_000327345.1 Myotis davidii
TATAGCTCAGTGGTAGAGCATTTGACTGCAGAATTGCTTGCATCTCAGGCAAATTTGCTAGTCCATTTTAATACTACATTATATAGGTGGCAGTGTTTAGGTATGACAGAGTCTTAAAGCTTTCTGTAGAATCCATTGATTCTGTTGCAACCAGATCTTCAAATGAGCTTACATATATTTTAATTTAATTAGTGTGATCCCTAGAAGAACTTAGCTGGAGAAGCTTCTATAGCCTTATATAAACAAGCTCAGTGACTCACTCTAAAAAAA
>NW_006321229.1:0-270 GCF_000327345.1 Myotis davidii
AAGGCCGCATGCAGGGGGCTCTGGTTTCATGCCACTCAGCTGCTCACCAGGCACAGGGCATCCAAACCAGTCCTCCTGAACATGGAGAAGTCGGAGGATTACATGAGACTCTCATGAAGTTGAAGTCTCAGCTTGAATGGACATAATTTGGGATGTGCCCGAGTTTGTTTTCATTATAAACAACATCATACCATACAATTTTTGTATAGTATTGCATACTGATTATTTAGTAAATTGATTTTTCTGATCAAATAACACCACCTTTTTTTT
>NW_006321230.1:0-270 GCF_000327345.1 Myotis davidii
CCTTTTTGTGAGGAAAACCATGGAATGGACTTCCTTTCTATATTCCACTTGGGCTGCGGCCTATACCTTAAATGTGAGAACACCAGGACAATGAGGCCAGGGGCTTTCTGAGCGACCTTTCTCAGATTTGTCCATCAGAGCAACGGGAACTCACAGTTCTACCCCCTCCAGGGCTATTAGGGGATGGAACAGGATGCGGGCTGGCTTCATGACGGGAGTCGGGCTCTGTTGAGAAGCACCCCTGGGCCCTGGAGAGCCTGGAGCTGCCTC
>NW_006321231.1:0-270 GCF_000327345.1 Myotis davidii
CCTGCCTATATTCCTCTAAACTTCCTGTTTCATTATCACTTTCTGTGGACAGAGCCTGGGCGTCAGTCAGGGATTAGGTTGATTCTTAGGTGTTTCTCTGTGTTTATGCCTCGAAGGGGGTTGTTGTTTTTCTTTCTAAATGCATTTTCCCACTGGTTGGTACTTGTACATTAATTCGTGTCCCGGTCTATCTTTTCAGATTCTTCAGGATTTTCCATGTGAATAATGACATTGTTATAATGTACCCCGCAAATCACAGAAGGATGCCTC
>NW_006321232.1:0-270 GCF_000327345.1 Myotis davidii
GTGGCCTACTCCACTGCTATCTTGGATCCACTCATCATACATCTTAAACTACACTAGCTAGTGGGAGGCAGAGAGTTCTGCATTTACCTACGCTGCCATCTTGGTTCTCTGAACTCCTTAAATTCATTTTTTCAGAGAGCAATGATATGTCAATATATTTATTTTCTTTTCTTAAATATATAGCTAAATTCAACCTGAACTTGGCAGCCCCTGGCTGCGTTGTTTGAAGAAGGCCTCAGCACTCCTCTTTGGCCTATATCAACCACACTC
>NW_006321233.1:0-270 GCF_000327345.1 Myotis davidii
AACCTGTAAAAATCATATTCAACTAAGATTGTCATCTGCAATTTTTTTTCACTTTGAGATAGTGCTTTTATTCCCTTTGGATACATATCAGGAAGTAGGATTGCTGGATCATATTGTGGTTATATTTTTTACTTTTTTGAGGAATCTCCACACTTTTTGTCATAGTGGCTACAATTTACCTTCCCACCAACCCTATACAAAGGTTTCCTTTCCTCCACATCCTAATCAACACTTATCTTTTGTCTTTTTTATAATAGCCATTCTAACAGG
>NW_006321234.1:0-269 GCF_000327345.1 Myotis davidii
CTTGGACCTTGGTCGTTTTTATACTAGCAAAATGTCTTGTTTTAATTTGTGTTCTTTGGGGGGCGGGGGGGAGGGAGTGAACTGCTGATTCTGTAGCAAAACCTGGGTGGGGGGTTGGGGTGGGGGGTTAGTTTACTTTGTTGTAAGGACTTGATACCTGGCTACAGCGTTTTCTATGAAATCTACTTGGATCCCATGCCTGAAATTTGGAAGCATATGTACAAAAATCATTTTTACGTTTTATTTTTAATAAATCATTGTGTTTGACC
>NW_006321235.1:0-270 GCF_000327345.1 Myotis davidii
AGAACCCACAGAGCCCAGAGCCAGCCTGGCTGAGGCGGTTGGAGGACTCCAGGCGTCCAGAGGGTGCTGTCCGGGCACGGGGCATACATGGCCTCCCTGGCTTGGCTGCTGCCTACTTTGCCAGCCTCTTCCCCTCCACTCTCTGCCTCCAAATGCTCCAGGAAGCCCAGCAGCCTCTGCTGCTCCCGTGCCAGCTGCTCCTCAACACTGTGTTTGCCCAGCTGTTCCTCTGCCCGGTGCCCTTCATGCCACCAGACCTGACTCGGCTCT
>NW_006321236.1:0-270 GCF_000327345.1 Myotis davidii
GCTTCTGTAACATGAGGAAACAAGTTTGCTTTTTGCTCAGAAAAGAAATTATTTTATTTCTTAAGGTTGCTCACTGCAAACTCAGCCTTGAGAAATGATCCAAGTAAAGAGAACCCCGGGCATTGCATTCTTTGCACACTTAGCAAGAATGCCCAGGGCAGAGCTGGGACTAGTGTAGGCAGGTGATGTGAAGTAGAAGGAGGCATTTATTTCAGTGTCATGCAAGAACTGGGGCAGCATTTATGTAAACCTGAGTTAGTGTCTCCCTAA
>NW_006321237.1:0-270 GCF_000327345.1 Myotis davidii
GCAGATATCTCTGTGATTGGCCATTATGGTGTCAGGTTGTAATTAGCCTATTTGGTTCCTGAAAAAGTGCCCGTAATCACCAAATATAACAATGATGAGCAGTATGCCTGCGAGTCTTCCCCAGTAGGATTGTTCACAGTTAGGACTGACACAGGTAAACAGAGGTCATCCTGAATCTAAAAGAAGACCAGACCAAGTACTTGGAGGAGAGAAAGATAAAGGAGATTGTGAAAACACACTCTCAGTTTATTGGCTACTCCCTTACTTTTT
>NW_006321238.1:0-270 GCF_000327345.1 Myotis davidii
AATCAATAAAATATATTTAAAAAAAAGAAAGTAGGAAAATGCATAATTCATTGTAAATGTCTATCCAAAAAGGTTAAAATGAAAGCCACAGTGCCTGAAGGGGTACACTTCAATTAGCTAAGAAAACCACTCATGTGAAATACCTCATACCCACAAAGCACCAGATAAATTAGACATAGCTTTCCATCCTTAAAACCACTTGGATCTTCAACACAACTAGAGTCAGCTAAACATCTGAAGCACATCTATAATAATAAAAGTATAATATGC
>NW_006321239.1:0-270 GCF_000327345.1 Myotis davidii
TCTGTAAGTGTGGTTTGGGGTAGGCAAAATGCCGAGGGTGAAGCCATACTAATAAAAAAGAGGCAGTTCACAAGGAAAACTGGGGATTGGAGTCAGACAGATAGGGTAGTGCCCTTGGCCCCTCAGATGGAGATGAGTAGGTACAATGCAATTTAAATTTACAGATTTACCAAAATCACCTTCCACCTCACTTTTTAAAAATTATTTTGGTTAATCCCCACCAGAGGATATTTCTCGATTGATTTTTAGAGAGAGTGGATGGGAAGGGGA
>NW_006321240.1:0-270 GCF_000327345.1 Myotis davidii
ACAGATCAGGCAGCGGAATTGCGAAAAAACCAGCAAAAAGAACTGTCATCTGCGACAGAATGTGTCAACCCAGTAAGCAAAGAACAAGTATCTTTGCAACATTAAAAATGTGGCGTAAACTGTGTTGATTAGCTGGAGGAAGCGATTAATAGTGCAGAGGAGGCAGCACAAGAGAGCCAGTCGCTCCAGGCCTCAGCTCTGGGGTATGATCTATCGGGTTTGGAGAAGAGAATGTCTCCTGAAGCTGCAAGGGCCATGAAAGCTGCTTGT
>NW_006321241.1:0-270 GCF_000327345.1 Myotis davidii
AGTAGATTTAAAAAAAACACACAAAACTAAATTGGAGTGGGAGGGCTTAAGAATATTTTACTGGTTTATAAGAGCTTTAATAAAATCTCATCTGAGGAAAAACCAATTCACTCTGACACTTTCTTCTTTTTTAAATCCACAATTTTATCATTGCAAACTTGGATTACAGGTAACCAGTGTTTCTTCAAAAACACACACAAAAATATTGCCTGGTACACGATTCCTTATTTTTATGTGAACATACAGAGTTTCTTATGTTTCTTATCAGCA
>NW_006321242.1:0-270 GCF_000327345.1 Myotis davidii
AAGATTGGCTGACTGTTGAGTGGGCCCACATTACAGTGCATAGCTCATCAGGATCAAGGCCGGCACCTCTGAGCAGTTATGTCATCTGCACTACAGCTTTTACCCCAGAAGATATTTGAAAATACTCTACACTCAAAATATAGAGTATCCATTCCTTGTCCATGAGGTCCCAAGTATAAATCTAAAGTGATAATGGGCTTCTTCAGTTCGAAGGCAGGACTTCTTTGCAGTAGAGTGTCTCCAGAGTTTCACAAAAAGAAATAAAAGCAG
>NW_006321243.1:0-270 GCF_000327345.1 Myotis davidii
TTGACAGGTTATCTTAATGACCCAATTAACTAATGTATCTAATTATTTTAGACATTAATACATTCAATAGACTCTTAGTGATGCAATAGATTGCTTTTAATGGCCATCGGAAATCAAGTAGAATTGATTCTAGATAGGTTTCACAATAATAATTAAAAGATTTGCCATAAATGTATCCACTCTGATATGCAGACATGGAGAAAACTAAAGGTTTTACCAAGTGGAGCTGCTTGCTGGTTTTATTCTATAACTAACAAGGTGTTTTTTTTT
>NW_006321244.1:0-270 GCF_000327345.1 Myotis davidii
AACAAATGTTTGCTATTTTGGTGCCTATGGCTTATTCTAAGATTAAAAATATGGACGCTTCACAAATTGGCACGACATCCGTGTGCAGGGGCCATGCTAATTTTCTCTGAATCGTTCCAATTGTAGTGTATGTGCTGCCGAAGTAAGCCCATTGTAATTCTTTTTGTTTTTCTTATAGTCTATAAAATCGGACCTTGAGCAGGGAACATGCTTCATAGAACCCAACATTTACAGGCAACGAGTTCACAGCAGACCTCTACCTTCTATACC
>NW_006321245.1:0-270 GCF_000327345.1 Myotis davidii
AAAATACTTTAACTTACTTCTCTTAAAAATAGATCTGTACTTTATTCTAAATAGCCCTAGAGCTTAAATATGCATACACACTATGAAATGCACACATGACCGAAGTGACCTATGGCTAGAATTTGGGGCTGGCCATGATCTCTGGACTTCAGAAATCCAGTTCAATTTTCACTACTTGAAACTAAGTCAAATATCATTCCAATAATTCCCAGTATTGTCTTATCATTTTACTGAATGAATTCCTTTTTAAAAATATATTTTTATTGATTT
>NW_006321246.1:0-270 GCF_000327345.1 Myotis davidii
AGTTTTAATATAAAGAGTCAGGTTTATTACAGAGGACAATACCTAGGAAATTGCTAGGTTTATTCAAATTAGTTTATGCTTCTTTTTAATCCCCTTTAATAATGGAATGGATCGTGTCATAATTTCCTTTCTTAGAAGACTTCATAGCAGACAGTTAATTTTAAACAAACTGACTGAATCCACACATTGTTTATAAGAACATATTTAAGAGGTGGTTAACTACTATAATGATTTTGATGAATTATGGTACCATGTGCATTTAAAATAAAG
>NW_006321247.1:0-270 GCF_000327345.1 Myotis davidii
TTAGCAAATCCCTATTTAAATGAATGTGAAATACAATGTTTCCTGGTGTTTACCTGATGGTCAGTGAAAATGTGCACATAAGTACATTTACATAAATGCCATAAATCTGAATGATCTAGTTCCTATCGTACTCTGTTGCTTAGAAGTAGTCCAGACTTGTCTGAGGAACCACCTCCCTAATTAGTCTCTCTAGGGACCCACACAGTGTGAGGGGTTCCTGCATGTGGCAGGCCTGCAGGGCAGATGCCCACGCCTCCTGGGGGATCACTG
>NW_006321248.1:0-270 GCF_000327345.1 Myotis davidii
TAACCAGTGAAAAGTGAGAAGAAGTGCAGGCATCACTTTAGATAGATGCTTTAAAAGCCAATATGCCATTCTCTACTCCCTCTTTCCCAACATGCTCAGACGGTGCCTGCTATTTTGGTATAAACTTCAGAGTGAGAACTATGTGGAACAGCCTTTAGTTGACCAAGCAGAATATGTAGCATGAGTAAAAAATTAAGTTTCATTTTGAACCCCTAATATTTGAGGGTAGTTTATTGTGGCAAAAATATAATATATAGCCTTTTCCCTCTG
>NW_006321249.1:0-270 GCF_000327345.1 Myotis davidii
GTGGGCAAGTACACAAGTTTGGAGCCAGTATCTGAGCTGGAATCTTTGCTAGCTATATAACCGTAAGCAACTTATTTAACTTTGTTAAACCAGTTTATTCAACTGTGCAAGGGAAATAATGCCTCCTTGGAAGGATTGTTACAAAGATTAAATCAGTTAATGACCTAAAATGGTTAACAAAGGGCTAGGCTCAGGGTAAGTGTAGAATAAATTGCACCTGGTATTGCTTGACTCCACCCTGTTTAGAGGACACGGAAAAGCAGAGAAAGG
>NW_006321250.1:0-270 GCF_000327345.1 Myotis davidii
AACTTGAAAAGGCACAAAGTCAGGAGCGGACATGCAAGTGGATGGTGAGAAAGGCAAGACGGTGGGGAATTATGGGATGGGGTTAATTTGGCAGGAGTGGCAGGATGGGAGGGAGGCTGAAAGGTAGATTTGTACCAAAGGAAAGACATCTTCTCCCAAGGGTTTGGTTTTTATGGTGGGCAACAGAAAGATATTACAGTGGTTCAGGCCAAGGACTACCATGGCTATCTCTTAGCTTCAAATATGCAGTTAAATTCTGTTTTTATATCC
>NW_006321251.1:0-270 GCF_000327345.1 Myotis davidii
AGTTCAGAGCTATTATGCTTATTAAAACAACACATAAGTAAAATCATTGTAGATAAGAGCTCATTAAAATGTACCTCTTCTATTTCAGTAAACTAAGAAAAACAAAGCTGCTTTTCCTTGGTTTCCAGAAACCCTTCAAATGTCCCGTCCCATTCTTTCACTAGAGGGGTGTATCTGTACAAGTGCATCATGACCCTTGGTAGCATCATTTAATGATGATTTCATGAAGGTTTTGTTTTGTTTTATCATGTTTTTATGTCTTCCCCCCCC
>NW_006321252.1:0-270 GCF_000327345.1 Myotis davidii
TATTTTGATGTCATGATAGAGACACGAAGTCAGGAGGTTTTCCACTATTTTCCAAAAGGAAGGAGTCCTAAGACCCTATCAGCGAAAGCCAGGTCTCGATGGGACAATCAAATGCGTTCATCCGCAGGAAATAAAAGCAATATGTTTAAGGCTCCCAGCAAATAAGCCAGCGCATATCTGCCCTCTACGAGGATGCTAATCCCCTGGTCTACTCGGGGTTGGGAGACCCCTGGAGTATCTCTTCGCTCAGGTCTGTTTCTAGAGCCCCCC
>NW_006321253.1:0-270 GCF_000327345.1 Myotis davidii
ACAGTGAGTTTTTGATATAAATAGGGGTACATGAT
Source organism: Myotis davidii (assembly GCF_000327345.1). Taxonomy (NCBI): domain Eukaryota; kingdom Metazoa; phylum Chordata; class Mammalia; order Chiroptera; family Vespertilionidae; genus Myotis; species Myotis davidii. Next base: position 36 of record NW_006321253.1, read on the forward strand.
GGGATAACAGGGAAGCCATATTGTCAGGACACATGCACCATTATTGTGGTATCGGTTCAGTTCCATTTGGCCATTTAAACCTTAGCCTTCATTATGATTGCAATGAGAAATTGTAAGATTTTTACTTATCTGGTATGTCTTTCAGCCTCCTACTGTACCCGTTTCTATTAGAATGGTCTTCAAACTGTGAAGAAAATACAGTATTGCTAACTATAATCACTATGTTGTAGAGCAG
>NW_006321254.1:0-270 GCF_000327345.1 Myotis davidii
TAGGTTCTAGACTGAGTCATGTCAAAGGTGATATTTAACACAAAATAAAGTTAGCGGTCAGAGCTCTTTGATAATATTGACAAATTAAATTTATAATTGTGGCTGACAGAGAAGTAGAATGTAGCAGATACAACAGTGTCACATGGGACCAGGAGGAAAGTGACAATGTTATCATTGCAGCCACACAATAAATAGTTAAAAAGGAAGCAGGTTGCTTTGACAGAATTGCACCTTTATCCATTCATTTTTATGTTGTTGATTTATTTTTTT
>NW_006321255.1:0-270 GCF_000327345.1 Myotis davidii
TTATGAAACACTACTGATAACAAAGTAAAACAAATGATCTTTGTGAATTCCACAAAATAATCAGCTAACATGTTTACAAAATAATTTCAATTACTGCATGTGACATGGGAATTGATTTATGGCTTATTTGTATTACGTATCTGAGTGGAGAACATCTACTACATTCCCCCTTATCATAACTCTTACATTTATATTGCCTCTTGCCAACTATTTCTAACATGCCATCCATACTGCTCCACACTACTTTCTAGATCAGTGGTTTTCAACCTT
>NW_006321256.1:0-270 GCF_000327345.1 Myotis davidii
AACAGCTGCTAATTTTCATGGATGGCTCCAACATTCCTTGACTTGTGAAAAAATCATTTAGGAAGCTTCTTCCTTATGAGCAATTCATCACCCTTAGGGAAGCTGGATAAAAAATGTATGATGTGCCTGTGAGTCATCCTTAATATATTGGTATTTTCTTCAATAAGCTTCTCTAATGGGGAAAACTTATCATTCCACACAAACTTCTGAGACCTGTTATCACTTGATAGATTGAAAAACCCTTGGAGACAAGGCAATCTACTGGGCAGA
>NW_006321257.1:0-270 GCF_000327345.1 Myotis davidii
CCCAAACAAGCCAAAACAAAAGCCAACAAACACAAAACTTCATCCCTGAGACAATCTCTATTGAGTATACAGTAGTTCTGCTTACCTGCGGTTTCGCTTTCCACCGTTTCAGTTATCTATGGTCAATCACGTTCTGAAAATATTAAATGGAAAGACTCAGAAATAAACAATTCTTAAGTTTTATATTGTGTGCCATTCTGAGTAGCTAGATGAAATGTCACGCTGTCCTGCTTCATCCTGCCCTGGACTTCACTCATCCCTTTGTCCAAT
>NW_006321258.1:0-270 GCF_000327345.1 Myotis davidii
GAATGTATATCCTGCAGCTTTGGGGTGAAATGTCCTGTTAATATAATTTAAATCCATGTTTTCCAGTGTCTCATTTAGAGTTATTTTTTCCTTGTTGATATTTTTTTTGTCTGGAAGATCTATTCAGTGAATTCAGTGGGGTGTTAAAGTCCCCTAATATAACTGTAGATCTCTCCCTTTAAGTCTTCCAGAAGATAGATAGATATATGATCCTATATTGGGTGCATATATGTTTTATAGAGTTATATCCATTTTTTGGATCGATTCCTT
>NW_006321259.1:0-270 GCF_000327345.1 Myotis davidii
TCATTGACCTTTCATTTCAGGGTGACTTGCTGATATCTGTTTGCCAGGCTGACCTCTGAAGGTCACTGCAGTGCCTCTAGGCTGTGCTGGAGCCTCTGCTCACCATTTCTCCCAGATTATCTCACCCAGATTCATGGCTTTAGTGTGATCTCCTCACTGATAATTCACAAAATTTTCCTCCAACCCTAACATCTTACCTGAACCAGACTTTCCATTCAACTAGGAATTTAGCATCTTTAATTAGTTGGCTAATAGATATGTCAAGCTTGA
>NW_006321260.1:0-270 GCF_000327345.1 Myotis davidii
GCCTGTGCTCATCCGTCTTTTCTGATGAGAAGGGGCAAGTTTCCATTTCCCCCGGACCTTAAGATCTGGCAGCGGGTGGGGGTTCAGGGGAAATTTCTATACAGACGAAAAGAGGGGTTCCGCTGCGGCCATCAACCCTGCCTTCTCACGGGAACCCCAGGAAACCAGGACAATGGGTGGCAGAGGGCTGCAAATCCTCTCGGGAAATACTTCAGAGCAGCAGTAACTCCCACGTTAGGTTAGAACCTTTGGCTCTCTTGTATAAATGCT
>NW_006321261.1:0-270 GCF_000327345.1 Myotis davidii
ATAATATAATAAATGAAATGTCTGCTACTAAACAAAAATAATAAAAAATGTTTTATTGTTTTTGAAAACTTAATTATCCTATACTTGTATTTAGCAGGATATCTGATTAGATAATCTAAGAGTTTCTTTTCTCCTCTGTGCAAACTTGTTTCTCCAAAGAAGCCCAATAGACTACTAGTGAAGATAAAAGAGTGTGAAAGAGAGAAATTCTTTGTGCACGATGAACTGATGTCACTAAAGGAGTTAGACATTATAAAACTGTGTTGCCCC
>NW_006321262.1:0-270 GCF_000327345.1 Myotis davidii
ATTAGTTCAACACAGGGTAAAGAATAGACAACTCCCATCAGGAATTTAGCCTTTGCACATCTCATAGGCCTGCATGTTCTTTTGTGTGTTAGAAGAGGACTAAGAAGAGTCAGGTTTGATCAGGAATTCAGCCTTTGGTCCACTCATGTGGGTTCAAATACTTCTTCCCCCACAGCAGGTGCAGAAATGTCAGCTCTTATCATGAATTCAGTTTTTAGTCCCCACATGGGGTCACATGGCCTTGTTTCAGCACAAGAGGGTGCAGATGAC
>NW_006321263.1:0-270 GCF_000327345.1 Myotis davidii
GCATGGATGGGCATGGAGAGTATTATGCTAAGCTAAGTAAATCAGTCAGAGAAATGTGTTCTTTTTTTCATGTTGTTCTCTACCTAGAACATTCTTTGCTACCTGAACATTCTAATTCCTACTAACTTTTATATCATATCAATTATTGTTTCCTACAGGAATGCTTTTTTTTAATTTCAACATCTCTTATGCCATTCATCTGATATCTTCATGCCATTATGTGAGCACTAATATTTTATTATAAAGATAGCTTCATTTTTTTAAAAAAAA
>NW_006321264.1:0-270 GCF_000327345.1 Myotis davidii
ACACAACATCATTTCACAGTTGCCTTCCCATTACACAATGGTGGTGTACACAAAAAAGAATGGGAGACATGAGCTCATTCATTGTTGATTTGGTTGTGCTGTTTCACCTCAGTTGCAAGCCAACCCACATTTCTGTGATGACACTAGTCCCAGGCATTCCTATGCATGTGAACTTCAAGCGATACTTTGGTTTGTTGTACTCGTGATCCCCACATCGTTTTGCAATGGGTGAAGAATCACTCATTGGTGTTAGGGTATGTTTTACGAACA
>NW_006321265.1:0-274 GCF_000327345.1 Myotis davidii
CAGTGTGTAGATGTGTATTAAAATTGCTATGAAATCTGATAAGATCATCTATGATGTGACTGAAGGGTGAAGAGAAGGCCCAGGACTAAGCACTGGGAACCCTCCAACATTTAGAATTTGGGAAGAGGAGAAAGAATAGAAAAAGGAGGTTAGAAGGAGTGGCCAGTGAAGAAGGAAAATCCAGAGTGTGGCTGTCCAGCTAAGTGAAGAAAGTAAGTCTAATAGTAAGAATCAATATATTCAGCCCGGCCGGCATGGCTCCGTGGTTGAGCAT
>NW_006321266.1:0-270 GCF_000327345.1 Myotis davidii
CTGTTAGAATGGCTATTATAAAAAAGACAAGAGCCACAAGTGTCGGAAGGGATGTGGAGAAAAAGGAACCTTCTTGTGGGATTGTAGATTGGTGCGGTCACTGTGGAAACAGTGTGGGGGTTCCTTAGAAAATGAAACTACCTCAGAACTACCACATGACCCAGAATTCTACGTCTGGATATTTATATGAAGAAAACCAAGACACTAATTTGAAAATATATGTGCACCCTCATGTATCTGCAGAATTATTTACAATAGTCAAGATATGAA
>NW_006321267.1:0-270 GCF_000327345.1 Myotis davidii
AAGGAGGAGAGGATTCAGAGTAGAGGTGACAGCATGCCCATTGGAGGTTGGAACATCTGGGTAATAAGTGTCTTATGCTAAGAATAATGAGCATGTATGGAGTGGAATAGAAGGAAACGAGGTTAAGATGCTACACTGAAGTATGGCAATGCCTTTGTAAGGGATTTAGGTTTTATTCTCTGTGAAATTGGGAATCGAAGGTGTTATTTGTTGTTTCTTTTTGGTAACGTGGGTGATTTGATCAAGGATAATATTCAAGTGATAGTGTGG
>NW_006321268.1:0-270 GCF_000327345.1 Myotis davidii
TCAGCTAATCTTCAATCTGTGCTAATCTGAAAGTGAGATTACAAGGAAAGAATTTATTCATTCATATCTTCCCAATAGCACCTGATTATTTAACCACCTTAGTGTTTCCCTTACCTTTCAATGCAACTTGACTGTTTATGAAATTGTTACAAGATATTCCTGATCTCATTTCCATTATTGCAGGCATACAACTGCAGTGCCAACGTTTGAAATACTATCTGCTCATATAGCCAAGCCATGTTAGCAGGTAAGGGAAGTTTCCCATTGCCA
>NW_006321269.1:0-270 GCF_000327345.1 Myotis davidii
GGGTTTGAGTTGTGGGTGTGAAAGGCTGAGTTGCTCGGCTGCTGCAGAAGAGGGGCCTATCCCAGGGCCCCTGGGTGCTCACCTGCAGTCACCCTATTCTAACCTCCTTATCTGCAGCCCCATGATTTTTATCTCTGTGATACCAGGCACATTTTTCCAAAACCCCCTGAAATGAGAAAATTGGCTTCGAAAGTGAAAAGTGATCCGAGTTTAGCACGCTCTGCCCTGATGAACACGGCCAGCAACCTCGGACAGCAGGGATCCCACTGA
>NW_006321270.1:0-270 GCF_000327345.1 Myotis davidii
CCAGACAAAAAATTAACAAGGAAACAGTGACTAAATGACACTGGATGAGATGCAATTAATTGACATTTATAGAATATTTAACCACAAAGCTGCAAAATATACATTCTTTTCAAGTGAACTCAGGTCATTCACAAAGATAGAACATATGTTAGGATACAAAACAAGGCTCTAAAAGTTCAAGAACACTGAAATCATATCAAGTATCTTAGATAACAATGGAATGAAATTAGAAATCAATACAGTAAAAACACTCAAAAACATGGAGGCTAA
>NW_006321271.1:0-270 GCF_000327345.1 Myotis davidii
GTAAATATCTGACATGCAGGATGTATTTTCAGGAATTGCGACCCACAGGTTGAGAACTGCTGATTGTGGTTTGTAGGAAGCCCATTACGCCAGCTCCATATCTTCTGCCCACAGCCATCTCCCCCAGTCCTGACACTATACATATACTTTTTGCTTTTGCTTTCATTAGCATTTATTTTATGCCAAATTTACTCCCGGGTCATATGATTTTGTTTCCTCAGTTTCTTCTGGGATATCTCTTTCTTCTGTGCAACCTCCTCTTCTGGTTTA
>NW_006321272.1:0-270 GCF_000327345.1 Myotis davidii
GAGTGTGATTTCTTTTAAGACTGTTCAACACAGAGCTAGGGAACAAATGCGTGTGTATGCCCACATATCGGTATTTACTTCCATCCCTGTCTCTCTCTGTGAATTTTGATATTACAGCCCCAGGAAAAAAATATCCACAGTTTTACATGAATCAATTTGCATTCTGACTTGAAAGATCTTACTCTTTGGCATTGGGTTACTGGACACTGTCCTCCTGGAAAGACCAAATTCCTGTGGCACACCAACCAAGTGGAGGTTTGGGTACTTCAG
>NW_006321273.1:0-270 GCF_000327345.1 Myotis davidii
TATACTTGCTTTAATTCTTAAGCATAAGTGAATATATAAAAACATAAGCTGAATTACTTATGAAGAATGCATTTAAAGCTATTTTAAATGTGTTTGAATTTGTAAGACATTATTATTAAGAAATTGGTTATTATACGTACTGTCCTAATCTGGTGGTAAAGGTAGTCTTAAGAGTTTGCAAGCACTTCAGATTTATAAAACGGTATGAAAGAGAACATTGTATAACTGCCCTGCTGTTCCTTTAGTGCAATACAATAAAATTCTGAAATT
>NW_006321274.1:0-270 GCF_000327345.1 Myotis davidii
GGCTTGGCTAGCACTGCCCCAGCCCCCAACAGGATTTGCCCTGCTGAGTCCTGGTGACTCAGTCCTTCTGAGCCTGCTTCTGTAGTGGGGATGGCTGGCTCTATCCAACCAGAACCTGCTGCCTGCTACTCTTGGGGAGCTAGAGTTGGACATTTTGGCAGAGATTGAGTGGTGTGACTCTGGTGTAGGGGCCCATTATCCCCTAATAGCTCCTATGTAGACATATGTATGTAAGTGTAGCTTCATCATTAAAAGATGAATGTGAACACC
>NW_006321275.1:0-270 GCF_000327345.1 Myotis davidii
TGGTCATCTGTACAGCATGTGGTCTTTGTAGCTGTTGTGCCATACTGTTTACTCAAGGCTCTTCTCTGCTGTAAGGATTTCTGAGGTTAATCTAGTCCACTCTGCTCTTTCACTTGAATAATTGTTCCAAAAGCAGATTCTTTGCCTTTTGAAGCCTTGCTATCATTCGGTACATTATTGCTTGCTGTCTTCTTTAATTATTTTAAAAGATGTTATAGCAACATGAACACTAACACTAACATATTTCTTCTTGTAGGAGAAAAAGAAACT
>NW_006321276.1:0-270 GCF_000327345.1 Myotis davidii
TGGCTCCTGGGTGGGGTCACCTCTAGAATCACTTCCTTTGGAGCCCCATCCCACCCCTGTGTCATCTCTGTCAAGTCCTGGCACAGCCCCTGTCAGTATTGTGATTGGCAGCAATCGCTCCTTATACCCACTTGCAATTCCCTTAGTGTCATTAGAAGGCCCTTTTTTAGGCACAACTCAGACGTTACTCCATGAAGGCACCATTCACTCCTCTGTTTAAAGACAGTGTGGCCCAATCAGTGTGGCTCAGTGGTTGAACAGTGACCTATG
>NW_006321277.1:0-270 GCF_000327345.1 Myotis davidii
GGACCCAGACACGTGTAAGTCGTCTGTCCCATGAGTACATCAGTCTCACCAATCCCCTATCGAGCAAACGCCAGGCGAAGACGGAACAGGGGAGGGTCCCCGTTCACGCCTCCTCTCCCCGGACACCGCATCCCCTGGAGAGCTCGCCGACGTGTCGCTCATGCCGGGCCATGGGCAGACACGAGGCCCATCCCTCAGGGTCACCCAGCCCCCCCGGCAGGGCTCGGCGTTCCATGCAATTGGACAAAAGCTTTGAATTGTCCTCTGAGG
>NW_006321278.1:0-270 GCF_000327345.1 Myotis davidii
CAACATGAGGAACTGCATTAGGAAGGTCGAGAACCACAGCTCTAACTGCTCTGGTAGCAGGCTAACATTGCACTAAAGTAGAACGTAATGAAAACCCATTTCTATAGACCAGTGCTTCCACATGGCCAGCAGGGGGCAACAACGCACCAAGAATCGTGGATACTGTCCCAGGCCTTGAAAAACGCTGTTGAATGGCTGCGCTGGGTCTGCATGCGCCGCATGGATGATCTCAGCTCCCAGATGAAGTCCTTTGTTTTGTGTCCCTTTTGA
>NW_006321279.1:0-270 GCF_000327345.1 Myotis davidii
CACACACACACACACACTCATGGCCCACCTACCAGGACCAGGCCCTCCACCCCAACTCAGAGTCCCAGAGACACTCTAACAGTCAAGGAAAAGTTATAGAGAACCCTGCTTTCCCTTCCTCTTGGGCCCAAGTGGGGGTTCCCCTGCCTGGTCATTCGGGACGTGGTAGTAGGGTGCACCCTAACTTTACCTCTCCTTCTGGCAGCATATACCAAACACCATTTTCAGTCTAAGGAGAAAGGATAGGCAACAGTCAAGGCATCACAGGCC
>NW_006321280.1:0-270 GCF_000327345.1 Myotis davidii
TGACACCCAACCAACTGAGCCACACTGGGCAGGGCAGAAAGATTATTTTTTTCTTAGAATTTCTTTGAACTTAGTTTGGGAAATGGCCTTTTCTTTGGGAAAAGATGAAATTCTAGGTATTGTCTTGTCTCCTTATGTTTACTTCTTTGGGTTTGTTTGATTTATTTAAGGTGAAGGTTTAAGAGAGCGCATTGGTTTGTAGCTATACATTTGTGATGAGCACATGTGTTACTTTGCTTGCAGAGGCTCTTTAAATAGACTTGTAAAAAA
>NW_006321281.1:0-270 GCF_000327345.1 Myotis davidii
TATATATATATATATATATATATATATACTAATGTCAATATAAAGAAATACTAAAGACATATTACTTAATAAAAAAAAGTAAGAATCAGATTAAGATGTGTAGTAAAATACTATTCACATAAATTATAAATTGATGTATAAAAATACAAATAAACATTTTTCAAGAATGCATATTCATCAAACACATTCAAATGGTGGCAGTTGCCCTGCCAGCGTGGCTCAAGCATGAGTATTGGGGGTCAGGGTTCAATTCCCAATCAGGGCACATGC
>NW_006321282.1:0-270 GCF_000327345.1 Myotis davidii
AAGTTTTCATATATCTGTTGACCATTTGTATGTCTCCTTAGGAGAAGCGTCTGTTTTTAACTTCCTTCTGGCTCTATTTAAAGCTATAAATTTCCCTCAACATTAATGTTTCTTCACAACTAACATGCAGATTTTTCATTATCATTCAGTCCTAAGTATTCTTCATTTCCTTTATGGTTTCCTTCCTTATGCAATAATTATCTTGTACTATATAGTTTCCAAACATAATGTGGATCTTTTCATTTGTTTGTTTGTTTGTTTGTTTGTTTG
>NW_006321283.1:0-270 GCF_000327345.1 Myotis davidii
GGAATTCAGATAGAAAAACCTGCTTAAAGGAAGAGAATATCACCTTAGCATCTTAATATAAACTCAATGTGGCAGACAGGGAGAAATCTAGCAAAGCCTGTTTGTTGGACTTCCCTCTGTTTCAGGGTGACCCAGAGGGAATTTATTTATCACATTTGCTCTTTCTCATCTACCTGTGAATTACCTGCTTTCCCTTTGAAATTTCAGGATGCTGGCCCCTTCTCCTTAGTGCAGAATGGCATATAAGCCCTCAACTGCTCAATGTTTTTT
>NW_006321284.1:0-270 GCF_000327345.1 Myotis davidii
ATGGCATTGTTCTAACTATACCAAATAACACTTGACAATTATTTGATATTATTTGTCTCAATTTGTAATAGTATCAAGTCTGGCCCTAGCTATACCAACTCTCGTGAATGGCTCACCGCAGCATTCCATCACTATACAAAGCCTCTGTTGAAGTAAATATAAATGTCACTAAATTTTCCAAATTTTATGTCACACTTTAAACAGTTTGGGGCATACTAATTGAGAATTTCTGCCTTTAATATTTAAAGTATGAGATTAGTGTTCAACTCT
>NW_006321285.1:0-270 GCF_000327345.1 Myotis davidii
TCTAGGACCTGGGCATCTGCTTCATGCAGGGCGTGATCCTTGAGGAGAATCGCTTCCCTACTTACAACCGCCGAGAAATGGACTTTGCCAGCATCCAACCCAACTCATTCCCCCAAGTTCCTCAGCACAAAATGTCACTCCACACCCTGGGCCTGGTCTTCCTTCTGCTCAAAACTAGGTCTTCCTGGCGGAGTCGGATGGGCTACCAGCCAATTCCTTTGCTGTCAGCGGCTGTCGTTAATCTGTCCCACTTCCCCGAGTGCCCACAGC
>NW_006321286.1:0-270 GCF_000327345.1 Myotis davidii
AGTATTGTTGTACTCCTGAAACTAATATCATATTGCATGACAATTGAAATTGGAAAAAAAAGACGTCCGAGTTACTGTACAACCCAGTTGAGGCGAGTAGTGTCCATTCAGAGGTAAAAATAACACGTTCACATATTAAGGCCTGGCAAGAGCGAGGATCAGAATACTGGTTTCTCAATTCTCTGCTAGCCTTTTTGCCCACAGTGTTTGGTAAATATGAGCCCATTTCTTCAAGCCAATCATCTGTGGAGATTAGAACACCTGCGCCAA
>NW_006321287.1:0-270 GCF_000327345.1 Myotis davidii
TCTCCCTTCCTCTCTGAAATCAATAAAAAGCAAAACAAAAAAAACACACCCCCTGCTGCCTAAACAAAGCATCACCCAGCCCTTATTGGATGTAGTCTTGGAGACCAAGACCATGTTGGGCTTTCTTATCTGTGGTTGGTTGAAGTCGCATAGGTCCTTAAACATGCTTCTAACACATATGACTCAGTAGCAGGAGAGCCTCAGAGATGTGCTAGAATCATATGTAAGTCTCGTTGGTATGTACTGTGTACAGTTACTGGCTCTCTGTAG
>NW_006321288.1:0-270 GCF_000327345.1 Myotis davidii
CTGAGAAATGCTGCTGGGAGTCAACAGGACAGAAAGAGACTGAGAGAGGAGCCACAGATGTTGGCTTAGTTAGATGTCAATGCATCTCATAATGCTGGTGCTCCATGAGACCCATAAGGAACACTCATGTTTACCCCTGGCTCTCCATGTAAGGTTTGTGGCTGAAGTGGTTTCCAGGTAGAAGTTAGGGCAGAAAGAAGGAAGAACGTTTCTAGGAATCCCTTATCTGAAAATAAGAGGAATACAATGGGGCCTTGACTTACGAGTGTC
>NW_006321289.1:0-270 GCF_000327345.1 Myotis davidii
CCAGCATAAAGACATGCTTTTGAGGAATTTTGCCTACCAGCAAAAACAAGAATAACCCCAAATTAGAGTAAATGAGTCACAATGGCAGCCTGGGCACTTGGTTTCCATACAGAACCCTCTGAGGTTGAATGAACAACAGAATTGAGGGCAAATGTTACACAATGGCATGGAAATGAATGACCCTTCAGATAAGTATGCAAAGAAAAATTTTAAAATAGTGATGACCATTTGAGAAAATTTGGGTTCTGCTTACAGGCAGCCGCAGGCCCT
>NW_006321290.1:0-270 GCF_000327345.1 Myotis davidii
TTTTTAAAAGAAAGAAACATAGGGGATGGGGCAAAACTGAACTACTCACTAAAACAAGAAATACAACTTTTCCAATGTGAGCAATGATAATCATTATAGCTACCTAATTCCAAAGAGCATTTAAGGGAAAAATAGACTCCCATAATAAATCTGTTTAGAAATTGTAGGTTAAGCAAAGTCAGGGTTACTTCACTAGAGAACTGCTGAGTTCTGTGGAACATGCTTTTGGGCACAGCTTCCTTGTAGTAAGGGTGCATTCTTCTCCCACTT
>NW_006321291.1:0-270 GCF_000327345.1 Myotis davidii
TTTTTTTTTATGCTGGGTGAATTTTCACAACCTGCTATCTTTTTGTAATCACAACTCCCATAGATTTTGATAAGGAGCCATTGGACCTCGGACTCCTTGTGGTTGCCATCATTTTTAGTCTCCCATTGGGGCTTTTTCGGCACTTTTATGTCTCAATTATGGTATAGAACCAAAGATCTGTATTTACTGTTCTCACGTTTTTATGGTGAAATACTCAGGGTAATATGATCTAGACCCGTGGTTCTCAAACTGTGGGTCGCGCCCCCTTTG
>NW_006321292.1:0-270 GCF_000327345.1 Myotis davidii
ATATCTTCCAGAAGTTTTTTGTTGTTGTTTTTTTAATGTATTTGGATGCTCCTATATTGTGGCATATAGGTTTATCAGAATTATATCCTCTTGTTGATGCACTCCCTTTAGTATTATGAAGTAGCACTCCTTATCTCTTGTTATAGCCTTCACTTGAGGTCTAATTTCTCAGGCATAAGTATTGCTACTCAAGCTTTTTTTTCTTTCCATTTGCATGGGAAAATTTTTTTTCATCCTTTCATTCTCATCCTGTGTGTGTCTTTTGTTCTG
>NW_006321293.1:0-270 GCF_000327345.1 Myotis davidii
TGTAAATAATACTGCAATGAACATGGGGATGCATGAAACATGTCAAATTACTATTTTAATTTTTTTTCAGATAAGTATCCACAAGTGGAATTGCTGTGGCATATGCTAGTTTTATTTTTAATTTTTGAGGAATACCCATACTACTTTCCATAGTGGTTGCAACAATTTACATTCCCAGGAACAGGCCCTTGCCAACGTTTGATATGTATTATCTTATTATCAATAGCCTTTCCAGCAGGTGTGAGGTGATACCTCATTGTGTTTTTGATT
>NW_006321294.1:0-270 GCF_000327345.1 Myotis davidii
AAATCTGCCAGCCCCCTTTGCCCCCCATTTTCCTTTTCTATGATATGAAGGTGTCCATTCTCTGTAAATGGGACACTGTTCTGGAAACTAAGTATTCAGCAGTCAACTCGCCCTTTTGGGGATGAGTCAGACATTGAAGACATGACTGAAAGTGATAATTACTATGAAATGTATGGGAAGTTTCATATCAGAGCAGCCAAACCTTATTTATGGAGTCATGAATTGAATAGATTCACATTTCTTTTCTTTTTAAAAAAATTTTTTTATTGA
>NW_006321295.1:0-270 GCF_000327345.1 Myotis davidii
ATAAATAAATAAAAATTTAAAAATAAAATATATATAAAAAAAATTTTCAGTAAGAAACATACTAAAAAGAAAAGAAAAGAAAGTCCCCAATGAGCGCTCTCTGGCCCCTCCGGACCCCACCCCCCGCTCCCCATGTCTTTATAGTTAAAAAGAAAAACAGAAACCAATCAATGAAAAGTAAATCAAACAAAAATTAAATCAATAAAGAGAAAAATTTAAAAATAAATGAATGAAATGAAAATGAGAAATCAAAGCAGACGCACACACACG
>NW_006321296.1:0-270 GCF_000327345.1 Myotis davidii
AACTTGTTAAAAGCACATGTTCTCAGCTTCTAGGCAGCCTTTGACCTTCAGGCCTGTTCATGCCCATCAGCTGGATGGAGACTAGATGTGGCGTCTCCCTGTGCCTCTGTGTTCTCACCTGTCAGACCAAACAGTGACACAAACTCACCTGAGGTCAGAGAGCTGTGACCCAGTCACGTGCAATCTCCTCTCATCCAGAGTGTGCGCGCCATTTCTGGCCAAACTAGGAGCACACTTAATAGTTAAAACTTACCCAATGCACATCCATGA
>NW_006321297.1:0-270 GCF_000327345.1 Myotis davidii
TGCACATCCCACCACCAGCCCTGGGTTGTTCAGGGTTGGGGGCAACAGAGCTGGTTCTTCCCTATGCCCCAGCCAGCACCCATCGTAGTTCTCAGCACACAGTAGGTCCTCAGGAGGTATCAATGAATAGGCCAAGTAAATGAGTAAATAGCAGGTGAGCATCCTTGGCATCAGCCCTGGATCCCCTCAGAGTCAAAAACCACACATGCTGGTTCTTGTCGCTGGCTCAAACATCGTCAAGCCCAGGCCTCAGCACATAGTAGGTCCTCA
>NW_006321298.1:0-270 GCF_000327345.1 Myotis davidii
AACAGGTTAGGCTGTTATAATGTTTTTCTTATGAGATGGGTGGTAGTACATATTCTGCCTTATCCCAATGAGACTATAATATCTTTTGGGACTCAAACCTCTAAAGTTCTTTCCTAGAGGCCTGGCCATAGAGAGCCAACCACGTGGGGACCTGAGCCTCAGGTCCGGGCCAGTGAGCTGTTAAGGAGAGCCGCGGTGACAGGAGCCGCTACCTGGAGAGACAGTCACAACTGCTTGGTCCCAGCTCAGCTTCTGGTGTCCGCCTGCCTG
>NW_006321299.1:0-270 GCF_000327345.1 Myotis davidii
TGAGAACCACTATAAGCCCTTCCTTGTTTCACTGTCCTATGTGTGTTTTTGCTGTGGCCTATAAATTCTTACATGCTTTGCTGCATTTTGTCTCCTGATTGAGATCTTTCCTTGAAGAAGACAAGAACTGAGATCTCATCATCGTCTTGCAGGTAACAGTTTAGGAACCCAGTGCGCCAGAGGGCCCCACCCCCATGTTGAGGAGGGTGACCCCAGTGCTACCTTTGAAACCCTGATAAAACTCTTACCCCCTTACTTGAGAGAGAAGGT
>NW_006321300.1:0-270 GCF_000327345.1 Myotis davidii
AATGTTCTCTCTTGCCCATTGTCCTCTTGTGAGCAAAAGAACCAATGGTGACAAAAAATTCCTGGAGTTGTTGGTGGCAAAGTGACACTAAACCTGTATCATGCAAACAGCAAACCTGACCTTGACGCCTCCCACCCCCACATCAGATTTCAAACTGGGAATCCACTCCACAGGCCTCCAGCATTGGCAGGTGGTGCCCTACACTGCATGAGGCTCACTTCCTGGTGTTTGGAATCAGCCCCTGAGAGCCTACCTTCATGCCAGAGCAAG
>NW_006321301.1:0-270 GCF_000327345.1 Myotis davidii
TCCCATGAGTCCTGGAGCTACAATTATTTGGCCACAGCTGTATCTCCTGGAACATTTTCTAGCATATAGTAAAGACTTAATCATGGATAAATTTATATCCACAGTATATGTTTAGTCAGTAACCACATAAAGATCAAGTTCATTCTATGACTAAATGGTATTATTTGAACTATTTAAAACAGCTGCTTCTGCAAGTCAAGATTATTTTTAATATTGCCCATTTCCTATCACCCTACTAGATAAGAACTTCTTACTATGTATAAAGAAGAG
>NW_006321302.1:0-270 GCF_000327345.1 Myotis davidii
TTTGTGCACTGGGCCTCTAGTAAGATTATAAAGGAGCTGAGAAATGCTTGTTGCCTAGTTATATCATAGCCATCCCAATTTAGATCAACACATAATTCATGTGTTTGTGGTGATGTTGGTGCAAACAAACCTGTGCTGCCAGTGGAGAAAAGCCTAGCTCATACAATTATGTACAGTACAGTATACCACCAATTCCTAAGATTTAGATTGAGTAACAAAATATGCTTTTACACTCTGTATATGAGTGAAATCATATGGTTCTTAGTTTTT
>NW_006321303.1:0-270 GCF_000327345.1 Myotis davidii
ACCCTATGAGAAGAAGGATGTTTACTTAGAAAAATGAAGTACAAATTACATTGATTGCAATGGTGAAAATGTTATTTTTTAAATATTAAAAAATAGTAGCTTATGAATCTGAGCAAAACATCACATTTTGTAAATACTTTTATATAAGCTGTCATCATTGTCTCTGAGAATAGTCCCATAAGTTCATTGAGAGGTTGCACATTTTCTCTATAAAAATTAAATTTAAAAAATGAAAATAATCTATAATAATAAAAGGGTGGGAAGCCCAGG
>NW_006321304.1:0-270 GCF_000327345.1 Myotis davidii
GACACATATGTAATAATCAATAAAAAAAATTTTAAAAAAAAGCCTTGTCAACAATATGTAATGTGTCTCAAGTCTGCACAATTAAAAGATCAAGCACGTGGGGTGCGTTACTAGAAATATCAAGCTTCTCTAACATTGCTTTATCCATCTCTAATTCACTGCTTCATTTTTTCCTGAGCGATTGAAAAGGCATCTTCTTGATGGTTAGGAGAGCATAGGTTATGTCTGTACGGTTATGAGGTTAAAAGAGAATGTGATACAAAAAGCAAA
>NW_006321305.1:0-270 GCF_000327345.1 Myotis davidii
CAATAAAATATATTTTTTTAAAAAAACTGAATTTCAGACCAAATCAACCCCTTGTCGGGGTTTGCGCTGCTATTAAGGATGTACATGAAGATCTGAACCCCCGTTTGCTCGCATCCGGAATCCATGTTTTCAAACGTCTGTCATTTCTCTATTGCCTCTGCCCCCAGCGGTGTGGCTGGGGTTGGTGTCAAGGAATAACGGTTTTGCAGCGAGCAGAGGGTGGAGGTGGAGAGAAGCACGGGTTCTCTGGGAACAAATGAGAGCAGGTCG
>NW_006321306.1:0-270 GCF_000327345.1 Myotis davidii
CCCTCCCCCCCCCGAGGCCACCTGTCCGGGGAGAAGACGGGGTGGGGTGGGTGGGGTGGCGGGTGGGGGACACGTGCACGTCTGGGAGGCTCTCCCCAGACCCATTTTTCTATTTAGACACTGTCACGGGGGTTGGGGGGGCGGCTCGAGGGTTACAGGGGGGCTCGGGGGCCCAGGACCATCGAACGGCCGGGTTCCTGCTGTGTTTGGGGGAAGGACTGTCATCATTTTGTTCGTCGTGGCTCAGGGGTTGAGCGTCGACCTAGGAAC
>NW_006321307.1:0-270 GCF_000327345.1 Myotis davidii
ATTTCATGTGTACAGCTCAATGTTTTGACATGTGTATAATGTGAAATAATCACAATTAAACTACTTAAATATCTATTGTCTCTACATAGTTGTGTGTGTGTTGACAAGAGTTAAGTTCTATCCTCTTTGCAATTTCAGATATAAAATGTGATATTGCTAACTATAGTCACCGTGCTATATAGTAGAACTCTAGAACTTATGCTTTCCACATAACTGAAAGCTTGTACCCTTTTACCAACATCTCTCCATTTCCCACAACCCCTAGGCCCT
>NW_006321308.1:0-270 GCF_000327345.1 Myotis davidii
TTTTAGACTTTCTGAATAGAATAGGAATTGCTTGAGAAGAAACACTGTAGTAGGGCCCTCAATAAATGCTTGCTGAATAATATTATAAGGCTCACGGAATTATGCTCTGTTTTCTAGAGTTGACCTCTATGAAACTACTGTTATGCAGCCATTTTTGAGCTACAGAGATAGGAATTCCATAGGATTTAACCTAAATCTATCCCAAGAGGTAAATCCTGAGGAGAGTTCAGATTGTTAACTTTACTAAAATAATAACTTCTTTTTAAAAAA
>NW_006321309.1:0-270 GCF_000327345.1 Myotis davidii
TAGAAATGGTAGCTGGTACCTTCATTGGGAGAGGTCTTTGGGACAGAAAAGTTGCCCCTCTGTTTCACTTCCTCCTAAATTTCCTGGGACCACCTTGATCTATACCAAGGTCTGATGGCATAGAAACGAGGACAGGCATTTACAGAGATTGTGTTGCTTCTCCATGGTCACTAGGCCATAGGCGGTGGAACCAAACTCTGGTGTATTTGACTGCAGACGTCTGCTCTTTCCGCTGGGTTCAAATCTCCATGGTGTGGCTCTTTCAAATCT
>NW_006321310.1:0-270 GCF_000327345.1 Myotis davidii
TTCGTGCACCGGGCCCCTAGTATTAAAATAAAAAAAGAAAGTAAGTTAAAAGGAATTTAAAAGTAAGTCACTGGCATGAACACAAATATTAACATTGACAGAATGGAAAAGTAGAAAATTACATTCAAGTAACCATTTCCCAAACACTATAATATTGAATACGAACTTCTAAATTTGTCGATGTTGTGGATTCGCTTCCCAGTAAATCTCTATACAGTACACCCCAGTCTTAGTTATGTCTACAAACTATTTTTTAAAATATATTTTTTA
>NW_006321311.1:0-270 GCF_000327345.1 Myotis davidii
GGAACCCCCAGTTTGGGGTGTGGTGACAAGAAGACGATTCAGTGCAAACAGCTCAATTATGATGCAGCACAGCTATGGACCAGCTCAATAGTGCTACAGCTCAACTATGAAACAGCATGGTGGGCCAAGATGACCCTCAAGTGAGGCAGCCCTGGGCTTGAGTCAGCCCTGCCCACCCAAGTGATGAAGCCTTGCCCCAGTCCAGCTAGACAGCTCACTCCACTATGCACTGCACTGCTGGGGTTCACTCTGCTCGGGTCTAATCCACTC
>NW_006321312.1:0-270 GCF_000327345.1 Myotis davidii
CTTTAAAACTCTAAATTTAAATGGAAAAAGACACTTTATTTTATGCAATAAAATAAAATACGTAAGTATAGTGCTTTGCAGGTGTTTTTGTCAATTTTTGGTCATGGATTCCTTTTTCCAACAAAAAAACATTAATGCATTGATTTAATATTGTATGGTAATGCCTTATTGTATCATTTAAGGACTGTATCATCTCATGGAATCTTGTAAGAAATGTAATGATTCAATGAGGTATACTAGAATTGAATCCAGAAATTCTATATTGTATGT
>NW_006321313.1:0-270 GCF_000327345.1 Myotis davidii
TTTTTTATTTTTTATTTCTGATGGCGAATATAACTTTCACCAAAATCCAAGAGATATCAGTAACATGAAATTGTAAATAAATTGAATAATCAAGCAGTAAAACACCAATTGTGGGTAAAAATAAGGTGTGCCTATAGAGATAATACTAAGTTTTTTGGAACTCTTATCCTAAGGAGATAATGCCCAAAGAGTGCTGTGCAAATTATGTAAACAGTGACAACTTTACTAAATTATTTACTGCTTCCTAAAATAACCAACTTAAGATAGAAT
>NW_006321314.1:0-270 GCF_000327345.1 Myotis davidii
GGTGTGGGGCATGTGCAAAACAATTTTATTTCACTGTAAAATTTCACCAGCAGCATGTGGGAGAGAGGACTTTCAATAGAGGGGTGAGGAGGATCTCAGTTGCAAACAGCTGCAGTTTCAATGTGTCCGAGAATCATTCCACCCATGGCGAGGTTGGGCAGGGTGTCCTGACTGGGTCAGGATATCTCCACCTAAAGGCTACTCTGATCAGGGACAGTCCTAATGCTATTTCCACACCTGGGATGATGTTTCAAAGGAGAGAAATTTGTT
>NW_006321315.1:0-270 GCF_000327345.1 Myotis davidii
CCCTTGCATGAATTTTGTGCATCGGCCTCTAGTTTTTTTAAAACCCCCAAAGTGTTAGACATACTTTGATGAATCTCCAACCACTCCCCTTACTATCTGCTCCTTAGTTTACAGAAATTGAAGTTTCTGGCACATAAGCATCATAAGAATGACAAGCCCAGGCCAAATGAGGCACCATTAAAATTTTAAGAAGAAAAAGAGGAGAGAAAAGCTACCATTGAGCTCAGAAACACACCCTATTTTTTATTTTTGTTAATCCTCACCTGAGGA
>NW_006321316.1:0-270 GCF_000327345.1 Myotis davidii
TTTAAAAGAATATTTATTAGATTAGTTATCTTTTGTTCCTTTTTAAATGATTCATCCTACTATCCTAAAGAATCGAAGAGAGTATCCTGTTTTTTCAGTATTATATAGTTTAAAATGAACAATTAAAAGAATTCCTCATAATTTGATAGTCTAGGTAAATTCTCAAAAAGTATTCATTTCTGAGAACATTTTTGGAAAAGAAATGGATCCTTATATTAGGGCAATTTTTTCTCACAGAATAAGTTAACTTTCCACATAGTATTAATGATA
>NW_006321317.1:0-270 GCF_000327345.1 Myotis davidii
AAAATGAGTCCAGCAGGGGAGGGCAGTTACTAATCTCTCTGATGGTTAGTTACGTTTTCACAGCTGTTGGCTATCTGTATGTCCTTTTCAAAGATGTGTCTATTCAGTTTCTTTGCTTATTTTTTAATTGAATTGTTTGTCTTCCAGGTGTTGAGTTGTGTAACTTCTTTATATATTTTGGAGATTAACCACTTATCAGATGTATCACTGATGAATAGGTTCTCCCATAAAGTGGGTTCTCTTTTCATGTTGTTGATGGTTTCTTTTGCT
>NW_006321318.1:0-270 GCF_000327345.1 Myotis davidii
GATTCCACTTCTGGGTATATATCCGAAGAAACTAGAAATACTGACTTGAAAGAATATAGGCACCCCTAGGTTCACTGCAGTATTATTTACAGTAGCTAAGATACAGAAAGTAACCAAGTGCCCATCACTAGATGAGTGGATTAAATAGTGGTGGTACATTTGCACCGTGGGAAATACTCTGCCATAAAAAAGAATGAAATCGTATCTTTTGCAACAGCATGGATGGACCTGTGGGCATATGCTAAGTGAAATAAGTCAGTCAGAGAATGA
>NW_006321319.1:0-270 GCF_000327345.1 Myotis davidii
AATATAAATGTCTTATATAGAACATATTTAAAAATATAACTTTTATAGAAAATGCCTGAGGATAATTGAAAAAAATAAAACACCGATCTTTACATTTGATTCTTTCTGTAAGAAAGCTATAATCATAATGATAAAGCATTGATTTGCATAAAAGTCATAATTTGGGTTTTTATCGGTCACAAAGAATACTAAAAGGCAGGAGAGTGAATATAGGGGGAGTTGAGTGAAGAGATAATTGAAAGACACTTGGGACCGATCTGACTGATGTGT
>NW_006321320.1:0-270 GCF_000327345.1 Myotis davidii
CTGAACACAGCACAGAGGCCAGATGGCTGGAGAGGGGGTAAACTCCAGCCCATGTGCCTGGAGAGACAGTGTCTTTCTACTGTGTTGGTCTCTTTTCTAGTGCAGCCTAGCAGAGACCTGGGCTCTAATCCTGGTCTGCACTCTTGGGACTTCTTCCAAGTTCTTGTAGTGGGCCTTTATAAGTGAGGAGTTGGGTTTGATTTCCTTGAAAGAATCTTCCTACCTTATTAGAGGTCTTTCTCTAGTATTATTAATCTACTGTCTACTTTT
>NW_006321321.1:0-270 GCF_000327345.1 Myotis davidii
TTTTTTTAAAATATCTTTTTCTTAAGATGATATATACAAAAAATTTTGGGTGGGCAACAAAGATATATTCTTGTGTAAAATATCAATAATCATTCAGTAAGTTATGATTTATTTATTCATTCAATCCATACACACATTGATCACTTAACATAAAATAGACATTGTGCCTGGCTCTGAGGATATCCCCAAATAGGCATACAAAATAATATTTTAATAAAAACAGTTTGAAAAATCCAATAATATAAGAATGGTACAATGGTAACACAGAAT
>NW_006321322.1:0-270 GCF_000327345.1 Myotis davidii
GCGGCATTAGGAAGTTTGAGAACCACTATTCTACAGGCATGCTAGGGGGTTACAGATTATAATATTCTGATATTAAGGGAAAGAACCAGAAAGTTGTAGAAAGCAGGTACAATTCAAAAAAGATACCATTTTGGGCCTTATTTACTAAATTAAGCACGCTTGTATATTTAAACAACTCTATATGTGTCGCTCTATTACAATATAGTTAAATTTTAACAGTGGTGAAATGTCCTAGACCCGTAGTCAGCAAACTGTGGCTCTTTGGCCCCT
>NW_006321323.1:0-270 GCF_000327345.1 Myotis davidii
CACACACACACACACACACACACAGAAGTTTCTTATATCCCTTCCTTTTCCTGTAAGGACACTAATTTTGTCAGATTTGGGCCTCACCCTTAAAACCTCATTTAGCCTAAATAACCTCCTTAAAGAACCTACCTCCAAATATACTCACATTGGAAGTGAGGGTTTCAACATAATGGTGTGTGTGTGGAGGGGGGGAGGGGAATAATAGTTACATTCATTCCTTAACAGTTACTAATGATAAAAATCTATAATAATAAAAGCATAATATGC
>NW_006321324.1:0-270 GCF_000327345.1 Myotis davidii
AAGTCTCTCTCCCGGATGCAAGTGGCTGTGAGGAGTTTCCTAAGAAGGACTCTTAGGAAAACAAATAAAAAACAAATAACCCCCCTCCCCCCCAATAGAGCGCTGTGAGCAGAAATGTATTCCACAAGGACCTAAAGAACGATCAGGGTCAAGTCAGGGAAAAGCACACAAAAAAAGCAGGGAATCGCCAGAACGTCTCATCACGATTGAGCAGCCTGAAAAAGTGGGCTCATTTTTGTTTCTTTTTTGGCCAATTAGGCGAAAAGAGGA
>NW_006321325.1:0-270 GCF_000327345.1 Myotis davidii
TTCTAGGTCACTAATTAGCAGGTACTGGTTGCCAGGTCAGTAGGTTCAGAAGGTTCCTAGTTGCCAGTTCGTAACTTACTAGGTAGTGATTTTCTAGGTATGAGCTACTAGGTTGCTTGATAGTATTTGCTAGGCGAATGGTTACTGGCTCTTATGTTCCTGGTTACCCGTTCCCAGGTGACTGTTCACCAGTTGTTTCGGTTAACTACTTCATCTATGCACGTCTATACTTACGACACAAACCTTTGAAGAAGCTGTCAGGCAATTCCT
>NW_006321326.1:0-270 GCF_000327345.1 Myotis davidii
AAAACAGATGAAGACTCAGAAGATTACTATACTGTACCACACTGTCTCCTATTTATAGTTATTTTCAATTGTTCTTGTTGTAGGAGAGAAACAGTAGTAGAAATGTTACTTTGTTTACCTTTCAATGCGAGCAATTCTGCTAATCAAGAACTATAGCTCAAAGAAAATAAATGATTTAATTGAAATGTTTTCTTTTTAAAAAACTTAGTTATAGTTAGAGTGAGGTGAAGAGTGCCTGAGTATGTTATGGTTTAGGGCAGTGGTCGGCAA
>NW_006321327.1:0-270 GCF_000327345.1 Myotis davidii
TTGAAGCTTAGAAAAGTGGTTTTACTGGTGGATTTCCCCTTAATTCTGTTTCAGTATATTCATTATTTACACAATAGCAACTCTAATAAATTCTTGACCACAATAGGTGCATGTGAGTAGCACAACTGTTACACCTACTGCATCTGCACCTGGAATGAGCCCTGGATGAGGTGCATCAGCCTGAAATACCAATATATGCCTTCCTACAGGCACAGAGCCCACTAACAGAGTCTAAACCTTGATCGTATTCTTCACTTTCTGCAGAGCCCA
>NW_006321328.1:0-270 GCF_000327345.1 Myotis davidii
TTTAAAAGAATATTTATTAGATTAGTTATCTTTCGTTCCTTTATAAATGATTCATCCTACTATCCTAAAGAATCTAAGAGAGTATCCTGTTTTCTCAGTATTATATAGTTTAAAATAAACAATTAAGAATTCTTCATAATTTGAGAGTCTAGGTAAATTCTCAAAAAGTGTTCATTTCTGAGAACCATTTTTGGAAAAGAAATGGGTCCTTATATTAGGGCAATTTTTTTCTCACAAAATAAGTTAACTTTCCACATAGTATTAATGATA
>NW_006321329.1:0-270 GCF_000327345.1 Myotis davidii
CACGGTAAGGGGATGCTGAACGCCATCGTCACCAGTGAAACCAAAGATTCCGATGCTTGGAAGGTGGGTCTGCACCTTAGAGATGATGGACTTCTGGCCCACCCACGGCGACATCATCAGGTTATGCCTCTGCTGGTCATCAAGGAAGCCATGGAGATCATCAACAAACCATAAGTCTTTCTGGGCTGGTTCCGCTCCCACATGCTATCTGAAGGCCCCCACCCCCTGCTTTATAAAGGCAGGGCCTGCTTCCCTGGGGTGGGGCCCGTT
>NW_006321330.1:0-270 GCF_000327345.1 Myotis davidii
TTTTTTTAGAAAGATAAGAAAAATGTGTAAGGCATTTTAGGATTAAAAATATTTAAATAGAAAACCTTTCAACACTTCAATGGATAAATTTTAGTTTTCTTAAAATGTTACTTCTGTTGAAAAAGTTTCCAACAGCAAAAGATAAATGAGGTGTTAATGTGTCACTATGTGCAGGTTAGTTTGAGCCACATAAACGTTGAATGGAAAGAATAAAAAAAAAATTATGTGAGTTGCCTTATTTTTATTTCCATCAGAAGCATGGATATGGTT
>NW_006321331.1:0-270 GCF_000327345.1 Myotis davidii
GGGATTCACAGATAGAAAATTTATTTAATCACAATTATGTGATTGTCCCTAGCCAGATAGGGACAATATATTCAAAGGTGTGAAGAGATGATAGTCCATATGAATTCAAACTAAAAAACTTAGGTGAGGCATTTAATAAGTAAACTTCACTGAACCAGTTTTTCACAAATATTAGTTGAAAATGCCCATCAGGTGTTGAACTCCATTTTCACTATGTATTGTCCAACTTGGTTGGCTAGGATTATATAATCACCTTAACATATTTTACAC
>NW_006321332.1:0-270 GCF_000327345.1 Myotis davidii
AAGGGCCAGAAGGTTGAGAACCACGTCTCTAGTATTTTTTAATTCTATTCTATTCCTTTTTTTAAATTGCTGGAGTGACACTAAATTGATTTCATGTGCCACTCATAAGTCATTATGTTTTGATAAACACTGCTCTAGATTTCAAATCAACTATCTTTATTAATTTGGCTCAACTGTTTTCAAGGAATTAGGAAAATAAAAGAACCTATTGATTTTAAATTATTTAACTGAATTGATTATTATTGCCACATGAAAGAAATGGATGGAAAT
>NW_006321333.1:0-270 GCF_000327345.1 Myotis davidii
GTGTGTGGGTGGTGGTGGGGTTTGCCCTTTTTTTTGCAGGTTCTTCTTTGAATGCAGAAAACATCAGAGACGTTTTGAAGTTAGATTACGGAGACTGGTGGACCTCGATGCTCTACTTGGACGAGCGCAGCCTCCACGATATCACGTCAAAGCTGAACAATGTAAATAAGGTGTGCAGTAACCTAAAGAAAAGGGAACACAAGGGAGGAAGTGAGGAGCTCTGCACCGCCCAGTCTGACCGGAAAGTGTGGAAAGAGAAATGCTCTAAGA
>NW_006321334.1:0-270 GCF_000327345.1 Myotis davidii
AAAATCAGTTTGTGACACCCACCCTGAGCTTTTAAAGGTTTCTGGTCATGAAGGAAAGAGAGTTATTAAAAATTAAAGAAATGGATTTTGGAAAAAGCCACAAGGTACACGAGGAACTTATAGAATATGTAAAGAAAGTGCTAAGGAGACATTATAAAGTAAATTACATTTCTGTATTTCATTACTAAAAGATTTTTGTCATGTTCTATTCATCTTCCAACATTTTATTATCCTTTGTATTAAGTACTATCCTATATAATAAAAGGCTAA
>NW_006321335.1:0-270 GCF_000327345.1 Myotis davidii
GGGGTGGGGGTCATGCCAGCCGAGGCGCTCAGTTCTTCGCAGGGGTGAGCTCACAGCAGTGTCGCCCTCGCCGCCCAGGTGGGCGCTTGGGGTTTTCCATCTCTGAAGGGGGAGCGGCGGCCAGCGGTCACTTTGGGTTCTGGTCGCAGGACTCGGGCGTTTCAGTGGCGGCAGTGCCTTGTTCGTGGAAGTGAAAAGTGGGCATGTTCTGTCCCAGCCGTCCCTTCATTAAATATTGGCCCTTTGGCGTGGCTCTTCTTTTCTTTTCTT
>NW_006321336.1:0-270 GCF_000327345.1 Myotis davidii
AAAGAAAACCTAAGGAATTTACTGAAAAACTATTAGAACTAATAAATTATTTCAACACAGTTGCAGGATACAAGATCAACATATAAAATTCAATTGCATTTCTATGCACTAGCGATGAAACTTTAAAAATGAAATCAAGAATACCATTTAAAATAGCTCCAGAAAGAATTTTTTAAATGTGTACAATGAAAACCACAAAACACCACTGAAAGAAATTACAGAAGAGCTACAAAACAACAACAAAAACCACACGAAAAGCCATCCCACTTT
>NW_006321337.1:0-270 GCF_000327345.1 Myotis davidii
AAAAAATAGTAGGCAATATTTACAGATTGAGAGATTCAAACAGAAATCTTCAGGGTATTTTTTTTCTTATAAGGAGGCAAAAATAAACAATCCAGAAATACCAACCCTATATTTCACCATATTAACATTGAGCTATAGCTGATAAAAAGCCTACTGATGGTTAAAGTAAACTACAAATGGAGATGAAACTTGAAAATTTCCTGAGCAAATTCATTTAAGTCATATAAGCAAAACTATATCTCTGATAGTCATAAAATAAACTTAATTCAT
>NW_006321338.1:0-270 GCF_000327345.1 Myotis davidii
GCCTCCCGGGCAGTTTGCAGACTGCATTAGGCGGGGCTTGCTCTACATTACGGAGCTTGGCGTCCTGGTTCCATTACTCCTGCCCCCACAGCCCTGGCTCATGTGCCGCTCCATCATCTGTGTCCTGGGCATCCCGCCACCATGGTGGCACAGTGGGTCCCCGCTAAACACCTGCGGACAAGGTCAGGGGTGTCCCTGGGCCCTGGCTGGAGCAATGTTGTGTCCACCACGCCCTTGACTCTCACCAGGGGCTGTGTCAAGGCCACACGC
>NW_006321339.1:0-270 GCF_000327345.1 Myotis davidii
CATAGAATGTACAACACCAAGTGTGAACCCTAATGTAAACAATTAACTTTGGATGATAATGATGTGTTAATGTAGGATCCTTGATTGTAACAAATGCACTCTTCTGGTGTAAAATTTTGATAGTGGGGGAGGCTGTGTGTATGTGAGTAAAGGGCCTGAATAGACATTTGTGCAAAGAAAATACACAATTAGCCAGTAGGCACATGAAAACAAGCTCAATATCCCGGGTCACTAGAGAAATGCAATTAAAAACCATGAGGTAGCACTTCA
>NW_006321340.1:0-270 GCF_000327345.1 Myotis davidii
CCATTCTGATTCCTGGAGCTGTGACTTTCTTCCAAATACTAGGAGCAGAGCTGACTTTTAGGAAGCAATTTGATTGGAGGCATATTCCTGTCTTCCTGTCTCCACGTTCCTCTCACTGCAGCCTGTGGACCACGCTGTCAGAATCACTGGGGAGTGTGTTAAACATGCAGATTTCTGAATCCCACTCCAAACAGAATGAATGAGGCCTTTTTCAGGCAACCGGGGAACTCTGAACTTTTCAAAGCACTTTAGAGGATTCCTTTTTTTTTT
>NW_006321341.1:0-270 GCF_000327345.1 Myotis davidii
TCCTCCTCCTCCTCCTCCTCCTTCTCCTCTCCCCCTCCTCCTCGTCCTCCTCCTTCTCTGGTCCTCTTCCTCCGTGGGGGGTGACCCATCCTTCTAGCTGCCCTTTCCCCCATCCCAGCCTTCCTGGGGGTTGACTGCCTCCGCAGCCTGGTCCCTGGCGTGGGCTGCAACACCTTGTCGCTGCCACTGCTCTTCCGGGCAGAGGGGAGGAGGAGGGCGGGGAGGGAGGGGCGCTGGGCTGAGCTTGGAGGTGGAGGACACCAGGGAGGT
>NW_006321342.1:0-270 GCF_000327345.1 Myotis davidii
ATCATTTTGCTTAAAGTTGCAGTTTTCAAGTACCCATTGACAGCATTAAGTGAGGACTTATGGTATAATATATGAAGATTTATTTTACTAATTTAAAAATTGTAATTGCTCTAATATTAAAACGTTTGAGGAACTAATAATTTAATGCAGAAAGTATGCAGAAAACAAATATAAATCCATGTATCTACATATCCTTCATTAAAAATGATATCCCAGTAGGCTGAAAAGAAGTTGTAGAAAGGTCCCCAAAGTCTTCTGTTTGACAAAAAT
>NW_006321343.1:0-270 GCF_000327345.1 Myotis davidii
TGGGGTACGATTTAAGCAGGTGTCCTACCTGTAAATAGGCAGGGGTATATCAGAGGAGGCACTCTGACGGGTTGACATGGTATAGCATCGTGGATTTGTGTGTTCATGACTTAATCTTCATCCAACTGTCCTATTTTTCTAGTATCCCTATTTAGCAGTTACACCCTCTTAATCTTTTTTTGCAACCGTGCCTTTTCACCCCTTAGTTCCTAGTCCTTGATGAAGAATGCCTAATTTATAGCAGCCCTATGTCTGATACTCTACCCCATA
>NW_006321344.1:0-270 GCF_000327345.1 Myotis davidii
AGAAATGAAGACTTTCCCAGGTAAGCAAATGCTAATGGACTCCATACTTAATAGTTATATCCTACAGAAGATGCTAAAGGGAGTTCATCTGGTTTGTGACCCCTTTTCTTTTCAATTTGATTGAAAAGACAAATGCATAAAACAATAATTATAAATCTATATTAAGTGGTCACATCATTTATAAAGATGTAATTTTTGGCACAATAACACAAAGGGGAGGGATGGAGCAGTGTAGCATCAGAATTTTTGTATACCTAAGAAAGCTAATGC
>NW_006321345.1:0-270 GCF_000327345.1 Myotis davidii
GGTCTTGGTTCTCTGCCCTCCCTTTTGGGGACCTTTTTTGGACCTTCACCTCCATGTCCTTAGAAGGAGGAAGTGGGATGGTACTCACTGGTTTTGGCTTCACAACCTGGTCTTCCTTCCTGGGGAGATCAAGTCTACCCCTGAGAGGAGGGATGTAGACCGTCCTGGGATGACAGAAACGCAGCCAGGGCTTCTCTGGGGGGTCCTCCCACCCCACGAAGGGGCGGAATCCCAGAGGGAAGCCTCCGGTCTTGGGGAGAGGACACGGCC
>NW_006321346.1:0-270 GCF_000327345.1 Myotis davidii
TTATCTGGCTTTCCCTTTCCTGGCAAATCGACGACAGTACTAAATGTGACTCTTCTTTTTTTTCCTCTCCCAACCCCTTCATTCTTTTCTTCTCCCCCCGGAATGAGTCTCTCGGACCCAGAGGCATGACTGCCATTGGCAGGCAGGTCTGTCTTGGGCTCTGGGGAGGGTGGTTTGGTGGGGAGACACAGGGCGGGCTGGTGTCTCCTCGGAGCCTGTACAGGATGCAGGAGGCCCTGAGTCAAAGGAATGTGCGGGGACATCCTGCAT
>NW_006321347.1:0-270 GCF_000327345.1 Myotis davidii
TCTCTCCTGTTCTCTGGTTGACTGGGCTCAGGGGGAAGTTCTGCTCCATGTCACACAGGGTTGGGCTGCAGTCACTGGGGGCCTGACTGGTCCAGAACAATCTAGAAGATCTCTGTTGGGGCTGCAGCTGGTGTTGGCTGACAGTTGGGAGCTCACTGGGGCTGTTAACCGGGTGGCCTAGGCTGCTCTCCACCTGCTTCTCCACCTGGCATGGCTGCTCCCAGCTAGATCAAGGGTATGGGTGTGTTCCAAGTGCCCAAGTGAGAAACC
>NW_006321348.1:0-270 GCF_000327345.1 Myotis davidii
AAGAAGCCTACCACAGATATGTAGCTCCTTCTCACTACCTACTTTATCCTTTTTATTTTTGTGTTTTCCCAGCAAAATTGCCCAATAAGCCTCATTTCTGATAGTTCCTATGACAACCAAGTAAACGTCTTCGTTTCCTAACACAATCATTAGCTGCCTCCAGGTTGTGTGGTAGCTCTGCTAAACTGATCTATCTCTGGCTACAGTTAGGAAATATAGAAAAAGGTTCTTTGGTGAGACAGATGTTTGCCACGCTGCCGTGTTTTCTAC
>NW_006321349.1:0-270 GCF_000327345.1 Myotis davidii
CATAAAGACATGGGTTTAGTTCTGGGCTCTCTAATCTGTCTCATTGAGCCATGTATCTGTTTTTATGCTAGTGCCGTGCTGTTTTGTTTTTCTCTGGTATTGTGATGCCTCCAGCTTTGTTCCTCTTTCCCAAGACTGTTGTTATCTGGGCTCTTCTGTGATTCCAGATAAATTTGTGGATTATTTGTTCTAGTTGTGTAATGTATGCCATTGGTATTTTGATAGCTGTTTTGAATCTATAGATTGCTTTGGGTGTTATGGACATTTTAA
>NW_006321350.1:0-270 GCF_000327345.1 Myotis davidii
CAAATATAAAAATGACAGCAGTCAGGTTTCTGCAGCCTTCGGATTAGGAAAGCATGCCTTGCAAGGAAGAATAGAGACAGTGGGCTAGTTTAGAGCTGAGCTTCTCAGAGTTCGGTCTCAGACCAGCAATGCCAGCATCACCTGGGAACTTGAGAAACATGATCTCAGGGGCCACCCCAGACCTACTCAGAAAGAGGCTCTGAGGAGGGGGCCGGCAATGTGTTCAGCAAACCATCCAGGGCAGTGGTCGGCAAGCTCATTAGTCAACAG
>NW_006321351.1:0-270 GCF_000327345.1 Myotis davidii
TAAAGGGTCGTGGCATTAGGAAGGTCGAGAACCGAAGTAAGGTGGTATTTTATTCCTAGGCCACTTATGTGAACGATGTGGTGGACCTGTGATGAGCCCTGGCCCTCTCTACCTGGCTATGCTCTTTGCAGCCTAAAGCTAAGACAGTTTCTAGAAAGGGAGCCTGTCTGGATGCAGTTTCTTGGCACTTTTCACTTGTTCTGTACCAAGCAGCCTTCCTTTATGCACCCTTAAAGAGACTTAGGAAATATCGCCTTGGGTTGTATACTG
>NW_006321352.1:0-270 GCF_000327345.1 Myotis davidii
AACTGTCATTAGTCACAGATGACATGATATTATTATGCAAAGAAAACCCTACAGACTCACCAAAAATTACGAGAGCTAATACATGGATTTGGCAAAATAGCAGGATACAAAATTAATACCCAGGAATCGGTAACATTTTTATATACCAATAATGAAGTTAAGAAAAAAAACCCCACAAGAAATTCATTTAGTATTGCAACATAAGATAAGGTATCTTGGAATAAACTTAATCAAGGGGGTAAAACACCTATACTCAGAAAACTATAGGAC
>NW_006321353.1:0-270 GCF_000327345.1 Myotis davidii
GCTGATGGGAATAAAGATCTTATCGGGAGGTTAGTTTCTATCGGGGCCATCAGCAGCCCTCCCAGGGGATCGGGCGCAGGTCAGAGCGTATATATGGGCAGCGCTGGCCCATCCCCGCACACTCCACACCGAGCCTTCCGGAGGGCGTGACGCGGGGAGAACGCACGATGAGGTGGATGAGGTGGATCGGGGTCCTCAGCCTGGTGGCCCTGTCCGAGTGCCTGGTGACGTGAGTATGGGGACACCTGTCCCGGCCTCTCTCACTGTCCC
>NW_006321354.1:0-270 GCF_000327345.1 Myotis davidii
AAGAGCTGTAGGTGATCTTAAATACAGTAATAAGAGTAAGGATGAAGAGAAATAGATGCATTTTAAGAGATGCCTACTAAGTTTAATTGAATTTGATTGGCTGAGGAATAGGGGTGGGAGTGTGAGAATGAGGCAGCGAAATACAATCCCAAGACTTCTGATGTAGAGAACTGGGCAGTGTCAGTTATTGAGAAAGGGAACCAAAAGAAAGAAGGTTTAGAGAAAAATGATGTTTTCAAGTGTGGAAATGTGGGCTTGAGGTATCTGAGA
>NW_006321355.1:0-270 GCF_000327345.1 Myotis davidii
GGGCCTCTAGTTGTAAATAATGTTGCAATGACCATAAGGTTACAAATATTCTTTCCAATTAGTCATAGACATAGAGAACAGATTGATGGTTGCCAGAGGGGAGGAGAGTTGGAAGTATGGGTAAAAAAGGTGAAGCGATTAGGAAATACAAATTGGTAGTTACAAAATAATCATGAATATGCAAAGTATAGTACAGGGAATATAGTGAATAATATTGTAATAACTTTATATGGCATTAGTTGAGTACTGGAAATATCAGGGAGAACACTT
>NW_006321356.1:0-270 GCF_000327345.1 Myotis davidii
CTAAGGGGCGGGTTAAGTGTCTGAGTTGTTCCCTGGATCGAACAGCATTATTGACTGGGCAATTTGGCTGTCTGACTTTCTCCTTTCCATCTAACGTCCAGGGGTTAGGGAGAAGTGAATTGGTAAAGACGAATGAGTCCAGATGACCCCTTGGGGTTGCAGCTTCATCAAAGGCTCTTATATTCTTTAGTCTAGGAGCACATTGAGCAGCAGAGGCAGAGGGCTGAGCAGCTCGGCCAGAACTAGCGAGCCAGCTGGCCCAAAGCAGCC
>NW_006321357.1:0-270 GCF_000327345.1 Myotis davidii
AACTGAGGGCAGTCTCCAGGTAACAACCAGCTAAGAAGTAAGGGCAACTTCCAATTAACACATAGCAAGAAACTGAGACTCTCAGGGACCCAAATCCTGCTACTAAGCACAGGGGCTTAAAAGTAGATCCTGTCCCAGTTGAGCTTGCAGATGAGAACTGGACCGAGTTGTCACTGTGAGCACAGCCTTGCAGAGGACCCAGCTAAGCTAAGTTTCCCATGACCCACAGAAACAGTGTGGCAATAAATGTGTCATTTCAGATCACTAAGT
>NW_006321358.1:0-270 GCF_000327345.1 Myotis davidii
ATCCCCAGCAGAGGGCAGGATGCAGCCAAATAGATTCATCGCTGTTTGTCTATCTCCCTTCCTCTTTCTAAAATCAATTAAAGCATATTAAGAAATAAAAACTCAAGGAAGATATCGCCTTTATTCTTGGGAAGGACTATTGTAAACATAAAAGTTTTATTTTTATCACTTTAAAAACATAACTTTAGAAAACCTGGAGAAATGAATTTCCTGTACAATGAAGCTGTACAATATCTGCATGTAAGTATATGTGGTTGGGCAAAAGTAGAT
>NW_006321359.1:0-270 GCF_000327345.1 Myotis davidii
CTCTGGTAGAGAAATGACAAACAAACCTTGTCACAAGGTGTTTAGAATCAAAATCCACACAACTTGTAAAATGACTGGATGTGGAAAATAAGGAAGCAGGAGAAATCCAAGATAACAGGATTTTGAGCAACTGAATGAGTAATTTTATTACTGGCAGAAGATCAGGAAGCTAAGTGTGTAGACTAGAATAGGGAAGTTGTGTTTGGGACATTCTTGGTTTAGGTTTGATGTTTCCATAAGAGATGTAGATGAAGCTCTCCAGGACACTGT
>NW_006321360.1:0-270 GCF_000327345.1 Myotis davidii
ACCACTGTTCTGGGTGATTATTCTATAATTTAATTGTAATTCCAATTTGGCCCAGGGAGGATGTGAATGTAGCTTCCACATACTCTGCCATCATCTTGGATCTCCTCTCCTGATGGCTTTTCTGTTTCTGTTTCCTATCCCTCATGAGGCCCAAATGACCTTCGTGTTCCCAACTTATGTGAAATATGACCAATCCACATGCAGTACATATAAATTTGTTCTACAGCACTACTCCCTAGAGTTTCTGATTTGTAGGCCTGATAATTTGTA
>NW_006321361.1:0-270 GCF_000327345.1 Myotis davidii
ACACCCAAGTCCGGTTGGGGCATGGCAGCACGCTTGTATCTGGGTGCAGGTGTCGTGCTGTATAACTGCTGGGTGTGTGAGAGGGTGACCGTCTTGAGGGTGTGGGCCTAGTTGGGATCCACGTGGCTGGGCTGTTGTGTGGTTGTTGACGAAACTGTAGTCCGACTGTGTCAGAGACGGAGTGGCACGGGGTGTGTGCACACCCCCTGTAGGGAGACTGTCAGGTGGTCAGGTAGCGCGTGCGTGCGGGTGTGCAGGCCCCGTGGTCAG
>NW_006321362.1:0-270 GCF_000327345.1 Myotis davidii
AATCTTTTCAGAAGCCTACAGGGCTCTGGGAACTCCTCTTTACTCCTGGAATACCGGGTGTTCCCTTCATTTTGACATACTCACTATTAACAATGAAGCTTTAAAGGTCAGGAGAATGGGGGTTCTGCCTAAATCAAATGGAACCCTGGGTCCTCTCTATGTAATTCTTTCACATAATTTGGAATTACAAATTATAAATACAGACACAAAATAATACCACATATATTATAAGCATCCTCCTATCTAATGAAAGAGAAACATGCAAATTGA
>NW_006321363.1:0-270 GCF_000327345.1 Myotis davidii
TTGAAGAATCATCAGCTAATTGTGGCAATATCATTAATTATGTGAGTGCAGCCCATCCTGGCCTCAGTGATTTGAAATGCCTTTATTGCTCCCCAAATTCCTACTTGCTTATTTTCCTTACTGCTTTCTGTTCCATCTGTCCGTTATATCTCTCGTTACTTTTATAGTAAATAGAGCAAGTCTCTCATCTTTGGTTTGTTGTATTTAGAATCAGTTTGTCAAGCCCATTAAAAATCCTTTTCAGCCCAGCCAGTGTGGCTCAGTGGTTGA
>NW_006321364.1:0-270 GCF_000327345.1 Myotis davidii
AAAAGCCATTGAAGTTTTTAGCTCAGGCAGAATTAGCATCTTCCATAACGGGAAAAATCAAATGGTGATAGAATATCTCTATAAGTAAAAACAGAAAGAAAGAGAAGTTATTATAAACAGCATTTAAAATTACCTGGTTATTGCACTAACTGCTCCTAAATGAGGAGCATGGTGTGGACAGGCTGTTGTTCCACTTCTACAAACAGTTGGGATCCATGTGCTTCCCAGTCCTGCACGTATCCTTCCCTGATATAGGGCTGCTTGACTTTT
>NW_006321365.1:0-270 GCF_000327345.1 Myotis davidii
TTTTTTTGTAAGTAAACACAATAATGTTGTACAATTAAAAATAAAAGTTAATTGAGATGTAGGGTTTAATATGGCCTATGTATAAAGTTGATTTATCTGAAGAAAAGGAACTAAATATTCTAAACTTGGGAATTGCATATATTTCAAGGTTTAATTCACATTCTATTTTTTAATCAGGAGGTGATTTTGTTTTTGTTACTTCTTTTGCTTGCTCTAATTTATAGCAATCTCATTTTGTCTGGCCTTCTGTAATAGTTATAGTTTATGCCA
>NW_006321366.1:0-271 GCF_000327345.1 Myotis davidii
AATACATATAGAAATTTATTTTGCAAGCTAGAAAAACATGTCTGTATCACATTGATTAAAAAGTTGGTGGGGCAGCGAATTGAGTAATGTACTCCCCTCCTTTCAGTTTCTCATTTCACAAGAGAACCACTGATAAATGGAACATATAACAGTGTAAAGTCGAATTGTTATACGGGTCACAGAGCGCCCAACTCTTACTTGCAAATTATGCACTGATGCAGTCGACGTTGAGCAACAACACAAAACATAACTTGCTACACACCTGTCCCCG
>NW_006321367.1:0-271 GCF_000327345.1 Myotis davidii
TGATGCTCAACCACTGAGCCACACAGGTCGGGCCAAATCCATTTTCTATACCATAGTCAAGTGATCTTTAAAAATGAAAATGATTATATAATTTTCTTATTAAAAGATCTTCAAAAATTTCCCATTAATAGTAAAAATGATTCTACAATTTTTAACTTGACCCACCCATAAGTCACAGCATGGTTTGGCATCTGCCTACCTCTCCAATCCCAACTCAGGAGAGTTACCCCCTCCTTCACCAGGCTCTGGACACACTAGCTTTCCTGTGGAC
>NW_006321368.1:0-271 GCF_000327345.1 Myotis davidii
AACAAAGAGCATTGTTAGAAAGGTGGTCCACAGAAGACAAATTCCAGTAGTAATTCAAATTTCAAATAATTATCTAAGCAATTAAAACTATCTGGAAACATATTCCAGGTGTATAAATATAACAAATACGTGATAAGAAAATTTCTACATTAAAAATATTCTTATTTAATTACACGAAAGAATTGTTTTCTGCTGCAATAGCACATAGAAATGTGGACGCACAGATCAAGAAGGCATATCAGAGGCAGACAGCTTGAGAAGGAATGGGAAA
>NW_006321369.1:0-271 GCF_000327345.1 Myotis davidii
GATTTTTTCATTGCCACATTATTCTGAATTGGATTGGAAATAACCCAAGTATCCGTGCAGAGCGGACTAATGAAATAAGCAATGACGACCTGAAATGGAATGCATCTGTTTAGGGAGGGAGGCTTTCTCTGTGGCAGATAGGAAATCGCCATGAGGGCAGCCAGGGAAAGGAATGGGGAGAAGGGCAGCATTGGGGGCGGGGTGCTGCATTTATGGAGGAAAGGGTGGAAGTGTGAACACGTATGTGTTGCTATTGCCATACACCTTAAAG
>NW_006321370.1:0-271 GCF_000327345.1 Myotis davidii
AAAAAAAAAAAAAGATGATTAGAGGAAATGAAATAACAGATGGTGGTCAGCAACACAGTACTGAGCAAAATATGTTGCACCAGGAATCTACCCTGAACTTTGTCTAAATAATTATTATTTCCAAAATCAAAGCCACTTCACTGTGGTAGAGCAATAACTTCACGTATCTTGGGTAAATTCGAGAGCACTATATTAGATTCCAGAAGAATTAGCTTTTTAAAACTTTTTACTTTGAAATAATTGTATGCTTACAGAAAAGTTCCAAAAGTAG
>NW_006321371.1:0-271 GCF_000327345.1 Myotis davidii
TGTGTCCTTTGAGAAACGAAACTTTTTAATTTAATTTTTTAAATTTATTTTTATTTTTATTGAGTTCAGAGAGATAGAGAAGCATCAATGTGAAAGAGAAATACTGACCAGCTCTTTGGGGCACACACCCTAACTGGGGATCAAACCCGAAACCTGGGTATGTGTCCTTACATGGAATTGAACGTGCCACCTTTCGGTGTACGGGACGAGTTCCAACCAACTGAGCCACACCGGACAGGGCAAAACATTTTAATTTAAAAAAATATGTTAG
>NW_006321372.1:0-271 GCF_000327345.1 Myotis davidii
TATTTTTACCTAATGGCAAGAAAGTGTACAAAAGGAATGTTTCAGAGCCCTGCAGCTGGCTAAGCTCACTGAACAATGTGCGGGGTACCAAGCAATGGCAAACGGTAGACTGATAGAATGACTGTGGACAGAAATGCTGTAAGGAGCCCCGGAGAGGAGCGAAAGCCACAGCCATGACAGTGGCCAGCCTGGCTCCCTGCTGCTGCAGTACTCTTCCTATGAGAGCAGTCACATGGTCTACACGTCAAGCTAAGCTCAATTGTAGGCTCTG
>NW_006321373.1:0-271 GCF_000327345.1 Myotis davidii
TAATAGAATTTTTTAGATAAGGTTAGATGTTATATAAATGCATGCACCTATATGTGCATATATATTATGAAATATATAAAATACCCACTAAGATCTTTCATTTTAATTAGAGAACTAAACCTTTGGAATTTATTTTAAAAGTGTATGCATATGTGTGAGTATTAGTTTATAAAGGCATCTTTAATGTAAAATTGAGAATAACACAGGCATGTACAGCTAAGTTTATTGTTTTTTAATAAGCGCTTGCCATTCCTTTCATCTTTTTAAAAAA
>NW_006321374.1:0-271 GCF_000327345.1 Myotis davidii
TGACGGGAGTCAGCGGCTTTTAAAGGACTTTTGTCGGTTTTTTTCTGGGTGGAAAATTCTCTGTGCATATCCGGTGGGGAGATGTGGAATGTGGTCACACAAGTGAAATGTGGCCTCAGCAAAGGGAATAGCCATAGTGAAATGGCCTGAAAAGCCAATTCCCGGGGGAGGGCTATCAATTCAATGATTTGATCAGACCTAACAGATACCTTAAGGAGACCCAAGCGAGACTCAACTTAAAATGTTGAGGCATGAAGTTGAGTGCCTCTGT
>NW_006321375.1:0-271 GCF_000327345.1 Myotis davidii
CCAGAGCTCACAATCTGCAGGCCCAGGGATCTGACCCTGATCAGACGATTCCCAGACTCTCACCCAACACAAGGCCATCACCCCCTGGGGGTGGACAGCACTTGAGGATAGCATCTGGCCTCTGAGATCCCTCTCTCTTGCCTAGTACTCACACACACACACTCACACACATGCATCTTCACACTCAGAGTTTGCCTGGCTAGGACTGCCATCTTCCAGCAAGAAGACGCCTGCCGCCGAGCTCAGGAGCCTGTTCAGTGCTCTCTGGACC
>NW_006321376.1:0-271 GCF_000327345.1 Myotis davidii
ACTGCTGCCTCTGACAACATCTTCTACTAGCTCCCTGCTTGTATTCTGGTCATTACTCTCCTTCCTCCCCCAGGACTTTGCTAGCCTTCCACCCACAGCCCTGAAGCTTCTCCCACTAGGTGGCATCTATACCTTGTTCATGCCATCAATACAACTTTCACACATCACCATGTCATAACCCTAAACTCCCACTCACTCTACCCAAAGACCAGGCCCAGATCACATGCTCAGTTTGACCGGGGCAGAAATA
Organism: Myotis davidii; assembly: GCF_000327345.1. Classification (NCBI taxonomy): domain Eukaryota; kingdom Metazoa; phylum Chordata; class Mammalia; order Chiroptera; family Vespertilionidae; genus Myotis; species Myotis davidii. The sequence continues at coordinate 251 of NW_006321376.1, forward strand.
GAATATTGGGGACCAGCTAGA
>NW_006321377.1:0-271 GCF_000327345.1 Myotis davidii
CAGGTGAGTCAGTGTTCTCAGTGTAAATTTTCACTTTGAGAACAATAGTCAACTTTTACTTCTTCCTTAAGAACTAGGATATTAGTATTTAATTAGGTTAAAATGTCCTGCTTTGTAGTTGATCACTGTCTTGGAAACCAGACAACTGACAGACCCTTCTCCCAAGCCTGGCACACAAAATGGGTTAAAGACTTAAATGTGAAACTCAAATCCACAGAACGCCTAGAAGAAACATAAGCAATAAACTTTTACATTTCCCTTCATTATATTT
>NW_006321378.1:0-271 GCF_000327345.1 Myotis davidii
AAAATTTATATTTCATCCCTGTTACTCATGAATCATTGTATAGTTTCAAGCAGTGAACGCATCTTCTTCAATATACGTGGTGGTTCATGGTCGTCTGTTCCTTAGGAACTGGCGTAGTGTTTGGTGAATTAACGGAACTCACTGCCGCCAGTACATTTCAAGGATTCTCTACAGGAAGCGAATAACGTTTTGGGGTTTAGGCCACAGATCACAACCTAATTTTGCCCACAGAAAAGGAGAATGTTTGTTACTAGAAATTGCATTATTTGAT
>NW_006321379.1:0-270 GCF_000327345.1 Myotis davidii
TTTTTTCCTACATTTCACATAGGAGTCCCACATTTACATCTTAATAGTCTACATTTCTGAAATTATACTCTTGTTACACAACCAGTTTTAAGTGTTCAAACTTATTTCCTGCTTCTCCCTTTCCCCTCTCTCTCTGTTTCCCCTTATCCTTTCTCATTTCCTCTTCTCTCTGTCTCCCTCTCTCTCTCTCAAACTTTCTCTCCCACGTCCCCTCCCTGCCTTCATCTCTCCTCTTTTCCCTTCCTTCCTCTCCCTCTATAGCTCTCTCCC
>NW_006321380.1:0-271 GCF_000327345.1 Myotis davidii
AAGAAAATGTTCAATTGATGAACTTAAAAAATGCTAAGGACAATATTCTGTAAGCCACTTCCACGCTAGTGACTTTTCTCTCAAAGACACGCTCTGCTTTATCTTTGTAACTCTTCATTTCCTGTCCAAATAATTCCCTCGTCAATTCTCTTCCACCCATAAGCACAAAGCATATATTCTAAAAATCCTGCCATCTGATTGACCATATATTTGCATAGTTTGCATTATTTAAAATATTTGCCATTGAAGCACTTTATAAACTATTAAAAAA
>NW_006321381.1:0-271 GCF_000327345.1 Myotis davidii
ATAAATTACTAATTAATTTCACCTACTGATTTAGTGGATAAACTGGACCCAGAATCTATGTCTTCTGACACAAGTTCAATGAGTTTTTTATGATACCACACTAGGAGAAGAGCCAAATGCATGTCACAGAGGGATATGCTGTTAATGTATTCCAGCACTGTGTCATCAGAAAGTCCTTGCAGTGATGGTGGCACAGCATGCCACCTCTTTTTTCCTAGATATGTGCTATGTCCGCAGTGAAATGCAGAAACCTGATAGGTCTGGGAAGTGG
>NW_006321382.1:0-271 GCF_000327345.1 Myotis davidii
CAGGAGCTACAGCCGGATTCTCTCCAACCTCCAAACCGGCAAAACAAGAGCCTGTTTTTGGCAACAGGGCTCATTGGCCTTTCTTAGCTTATGTGCAGATTACTGAGACATTCGTGTAGTCAGAGAGATACCAAACAACATGCCTTCCCCAGAGCTGGTAGAACTGGAGGGTGCTGGGGAACACAAAACATGGGCAGGAAATTGACTTGCATCCTATGGACTAAGAAAAGGAGAGGGGTAATTTTCAAGAGGAAAATGAGGCTGCCATTAC
>NW_006321383.1:0-271 GCF_000327345.1 Myotis davidii
TTGCTCTGACATCTCTGTGTGTGCAGTCGGCCCATGTTCCCGAGGGTCTGCAGAGCAAGGAGACCAGGTTGCAGAAGGGCAAGTCCATCAGCAGCCATGGGGGGATGGGAGGGGGCTGAGTGAGGGACGAGGAGGCTGTGGACACAGGCCTGTGGGAGCAGAAGCAGGGGGGATACACCCAGGGTGCTGCTGGCTGCCAGCAGCCAGGGTCCCCAGATTCCAAAATAGGGCAGGTGCAACTTTCTTCTGCAAGTGGCAAGCGTTTGTCAGA
>NW_006321384.1:0-271 GCF_000327345.1 Myotis davidii
AAATTGGAATTTGATCAACTGAAAAATGAAGAAGGGGTTGGCATAACTCAGATAAAAAAACAAAACTGGTGATGTAACAAATAGTAGGGGAAATGTGGGAGACGGGCTGGTGGAGTAAATTTTTACTTGTGAGCATCTCTAACTTGTTCTTTGAAACTCCGGCTGACACACAATGAATTCTTTTTTTAGTACCCAGGAGATATCTGCTCTCAAAGCAGCTTTACACAAAGTTATTCTCTTCTTTAAGAAAGATCTCAATGTCTTTCTTTTC
>NW_006321385.1:0-271 GCF_000327345.1 Myotis davidii
CACACACACACAAAATCTGTTAATTTTGTATTAAACATATATTTCTTTTTCTCTAAAATTGTATAGGAATGTGTGTATCATTTGCTCCCCATAATTTTGAGAATACTTTTGAAGACAGTGACACATTCTGACTCTTTAAGAACAAAACAATTCAATTTAAAAATCACTGAATGACAGCAATCAAAGTTCTGAAGTGATGCAGTTCACTTCAGCACTTGTTTGAAATGTCATTAGAAAACCAACATATAGCAGGTTGTTATGGCAACTGTAA